>NC_142784.1:10762862-11045782 GCF_988280905.1 Pimephales promelas
TGAGAATTTTTATTTCAAGTTTTGACTGCAAATGTCGTCCATAATGCTGGACTTCCCAATTTATCCTCAACTAGTTTTGTGGTGTAGGTCTACGTATTTTATAATGTTAACTTCAAATAATACTAATAGCCTAATTTAAAGATAAGGCAGCATTGGATCTGGACGGTAAGGAGAATAACGCTGGAGTTGGAAGAGGTGTGTTGCGATTCTGTAGGTTCGTGGATCTGAGTTGTGTGGCGAATCGCGATTTCGGTTTCATATTGCATATCGTTACAGCCCCAAAGTTAAGTTCTACTTAGTTATTTTGGTGAAAGTAACTCAAAAGTAATACATGAGTAATGTAATGCATTACAATTCTGAGACAGTAATATTGTAAGGTAATGATTTACTTTTAAATAATAGTAACAAATAATACCTAATGTATTACAGTTTGGAAAAAACTTGCACAACACTGCTCATTATACAATTGGGAGCATAGTAAAGGAAATTCAGTAAACAAAAAAGTGCCACATAAGAAGGACAGAGGTTGAATCAACAGGATATAAATCAATTAGACATTTCCACTAAACAAAAGACAGTTGCACGCAATACAATTCAGTCCATATATTATATGCATAAACAATCTTCATTATCATTCATATGTGTTAACTCAACCCCAAACAAACAACATTTAAGACAGTCCAGTTACCAGAGCAAGACATAACGTGCAGATAAGTACAATAAATGGGGAATGGGGATGGGGATATGGGGAAAAGAGGTGGGAATGGAGTGGATATGAAGAGTTCAGATGCAAAAGCCTCTAAATGCCATTTGAAATTTTCTTCTAGAATGGTCATTTTTATCAAGCTTGTATATTTAAGTTCAGTAATTTCACTTAAATGGCAATTAATAGGTAATCTTCATTGCCATTTAAGTGAAATTACTGAACTTAAATATACAAGCTTGATAAAAATGATCATTTTAGAAGAAAATTTCAAATGGCATTTAGAGGCTTTTGCATTTGAACTCTTCATATGTTTTCAACTGGAGCGTTCAACCAAGGAAAAACATGAACACGGTTGGATAGAGGATCATTTGTGTGTGAATATAGTGCTGTTGCGATCGTGACAGAGCCCTCTGTCAGAATCTTGCATGTGTTACCACAAACTCGACCAACACGTCATAACCCAACCACCTGTTTTTGCATTTTTTTTTCTCATCTTTTCAGACTCATTATCTCACACACACGCATACAAATCTCCATTTCCTCTTTAGATGATACAGAAGGAAGTTATAAAGGAAGTGAATGAAAAGTATGAAACATCTAGATCAAAGCTCACTGGACAGCCTGGGTACAAGTGGATTTCAAGTAAGTTAAATATGATTAGCTAATTTGTTAATTGCAATTAAGCGTCTACCATAAACTGTTCATGGTGTTGGGTCAGTTTGAGGAAAAGGTTGGTAATTTCTCAATGCACAAGTAAATTGCATATTTTTTTTTTATCATGCATTAACTGTTCTTAAATATATTCATCATGTAATATGTGTATTTACCATAACACAACTTGTAAATAGTGTGCAGTATGAATGAATTTGTATAGTATGAATGTAATCCCAACATATTACATTTACCATTTTGGGTTATTTGGTTCAGTTAACCGTATGAAACAAAACATCAAGAAAAGGAATTTAGCCTTGAGTAAACTAGAGTAGATTACAATGCCCATTTGTCCTTCCTTCAACAACAAGTGATAGATTCCTTTGTCTGATATATACTTGATAATAGATTATGCTGCAAATGATTTTTTTGTTGAATGCTTTAGATTATACATAACAGTGTCAGTATCAACAATTGTGGTGCAGAAAAGAACACCTTAAAGTTCCCCCTGAGAACAGAACTGATCTTTGCAAAAGAGGCTGTTTTTACCAGTCATTGAACTTAATGTAAAATGTCACATTATGCAGCTCTCAGCACAACAACAGAGATTAAATCTGATTTTGTAACAAATGTGTTGATATATTTTGTTTGCACTTTCAT
Organism: Pimephales promelas; assembly: GCF_988280905.1. Classification (NCBI taxonomy): domain Eukaryota; kingdom Metazoa; phylum Chordata; class Actinopteri; order Cypriniformes; family Leuciscidae; genus Pimephales; species Pimephales promelas. The sequence continues at coordinate 10,764,880 of NC_142784.1, forward strand.
GAAAACTTTCAGCTCAGTCACTGGATTTTGTCACCAAATTGAGCAACTTTCTAATTTTTGCTGCACCTTTTACTGTTATTATTATTTATTTGTTTCTTTTTTGCAACAAGTAGCTTCACCATTATGTTCGGTTTGTTTCAATATCATGGACTTTTTAGTTAGTTTTCAATCTCATCATTGTTCTTCAGCCCATTCTCACCCCCAAGGCGTCACTTAACTGACGCCTTGGGAAGCATTTGGACATGCTTCAATATCTGACGCTTAATGCCTAGTTCACACTACATGATTTTAAAATGTCAGGCTGAACTGTGCAGTTCACACTACATGACTTGCTCTCAGTGAAATCATGAGTGTTCAAGTTGTTTAGCTGTTCACACCACACAACACAACGTGATTGATCCACAACAGGAGGTAACTCACTACACGAGTTAACAACGCACTACATAGAGATACAACCACGATCGGATGATAAGAGCATATCATTTGTGACTCAATGAGAGCTGTTTCAGTACTATAGTACGGTCTAAATCCTGAAAATAATCAAACAAATAACGAGTTGACAACAACACGATTCTATCTGGTCTAGAAACCATGTTTTGTCATGAAAAACACGCAATAAAACGAACCAGAAATGACGCGAAACTGCAGAGAAGAACACAACACGCGAATATGGACGTCAGACAGAAACTAGTGCTGCACACTGTTTGCTCGACGATCTGCTCTGAGAAAAAAAAATGCAAAAAAGAAAAAGTAAGATTTACCTGGTGTCCTCAACCCATGCGTTGCTATGATTGGCTGTACTCATGACATCACTGAGATTGAGTCGCGCGACTGCTCGAGATATCTAGCATGCTAGATATTTTTCTGAGCTCGGTGACCTGTCTGCGAGGTGTCTGCGAGCTGTCTTTGATGCGTTGTTGGCTCTTTCACACTAACGGATTGGCGAGCGTTAATCGTCCGCTAATCGCCCGCGATTTGCACGCGATAACACCCTGACTTGTCGGCGACTCAACGATTTGCAAATCGGGCTTAAATCGGGCTTAAAATCACGTAGTGTGAACTAGGCTTTAGGCGCCCTTTAGCGTCAGTTATATGACGCCCTAGGATCGCGTGTACCCTACCCCCACCCCATACCTAAACCTAACCGCGTCCTCTAACTGACGCTTTCCTTTAGCGTCAGTTAGATGACGCCGTAGGATCGCGTCATGTAAGTGACGCTAAAGGGCGCCTAAAACGTCAAATATTGAAGCATGGTCAAAGGTGACGCCTTGGGGTGAGAATGCGTTGTGTTCTTTTGTTCTCGCTCCTCATTTGTGTTCTTGGTTTCAGCTGTGTTCTATAATCCTCGTTCCCTTTCAGTCGAGAACGTCAAATGTAGTCAACGTTGACTGAATGGGATCACGCCAGGGAGCTAGTCATTTTCGAGTACTATTGAACGAGCCAATGGAATTGACATCACACATGAATATGGAAGTGGATGCACGCACTAGTTGCCTTTCTCTTAGGAGCCAATCGTTTGATGTCTCCGAAGAGTGCAGTTGTTTACAATGAGAGAATGTGTCAGTGTTCATCTGGGAGACTCTCCCAGTGGTTTCTACAGCGCGAGTGCAGCGGTGATCGTGAGCTTTGTGCTCTCAACTGCTGTTTCTAAATGTTCGTGTGTGTGTTGATGGCTGGTTAGAGGATGGAAAAGTAAGTGCTTCACTGTTTCAGTGCAGACTGATCTCATGAAGTAGCGTGTGTATGACACGGCAATTCGTATTTCCATTTTTGGCGTGCTATCAAGACGCATAATCGCCTTTCAGCGTGTTTATGAACGCCGTTGACTTAATGTTATATAAATATATGAGTTACCTCAACCCCGTCCCTAAACCTAACCGTCACTGGGGTTAATGGCATTTATGACTGTTCCCTTTCCATCCTAGGTAAAAAAAAGATATGACTTACCTCAACCCCATCCCTAAACTTAACCGTCACTGGGGTTAATGGCATTTATGACTGGAGATTTGACTGCGTGTACGGACACGCGGAATGACGCAGACGTTAATGGCGTAGACATATACGCATACACGCGGATAGCTCAAAATGCAATGGGATGGGTTATCGGAGGATAGTGATGGACGTCTCCCCCGGTAACCATTCCCTGTGGGCTCCTCACTTCTCCACACGCCGCAACCAATGGAATTCCTGTTGAGTCCTGCTGGTCCCTCTGTAATGGACGATCAGCCATTTGAATTGGGCTTCCCCCCTAGAGGAAAAGATGTCGCAGCATTGGAGGGTGAGCTGGCCTCTGGAGAAGATAATCTCCCTCTGGGAGTGTAACATTGCCAGATCCAGATCCAGAAATGTCAGCTATGCTGAAAGGGGCCGCCAAGGCTGTCGGGCTCGAGTGGAACAATCCACCGTGTCCTGTTCAGTCTCGGTTGGAGGATTGGTATCTCGGGGCGGGCCGTGTTGGTTCTCAGCCTGCCGCCCCACTGACTTTCTTTTCCGAAGTACATGGAGAGCTTACTAGGTTGTGGACGGCACATTTGTCTGTCAGAAACTGCCTGAATAGCTTTTACTCTTGATCAGGGGTTCTCAAACTCGGTCCTGGAGGGCCATAGTCCTGCAGAGTTTAGCTCCAACCCTGATCAAACACCTTAAGCACCTTAAATACCTTAATTAGCTTGCTCAGGTGTGTTTGATCAGGGTTGGAACTAAACTCTGCAGGACAGTGGCCCTCCAGGACCGAGTTTGAGAACCCCTGCCCTTAATGGAGGAGCGGTGAAGGGTTGCAAGGCTATTCTTCCAGTGGAGCGGTCTGTCATGACACGGTTGAACCTGTGTCCGGCGGCTGCTGCCTTTTGGGGGGATTCCCGTCTCCCCGCTAAGGCCTGTGTGTTCTCATCCATTTCCGACAGGCAGAGCTTACAAAGCCGCGTGGGCAAGCTGCTTCCTCTTGCGAGCCATGGTTGCTGTTGCAGGTTTATCAGGCCAGGGCACCCATGGACATGCACGAGGGTAGCCCAGACCGTGCACTTATACTGTAAGTGAGCACCACGCTGCATCCGACCTCACCGTCTGGGGCACGAGTGTCGTGTCATGCCCGATCGGTCTGGCGATGTCCACCTTAGTGGTTCAGGAGTGCCATCTTTGGCTCAGCCTGGTTTATAAGGCGGATACGGACAAGGTTGGGTTCCTGGTCTCCACAATTTTCCAGGTTACATTTACATTACATTTATTCATTTAGTTGACGCTTTTATCCAAACCGACTTACAATTGCTATATATGAAGAGTTTGGTTCCAAAACGCTATAAATCCATTTTGATGAATTTGAGTAAAACTGTGTTCTCTTTAGCAAGAAAATGGGAAGATGAAAACCACTATTTTCGGTTTCAAATTTTCACATAGCATTTGTAGGTTATAATAACAATAAAAAATGAAATCCAGGTTTTGATTTCCAAAGATTTATTATAAAAACAGATCGTTTTTTTCCCCCAAAATGCAATAAATCCAATAATTTTTTTTTTCAAAATGCAATTAATCAAAATAAAATTTTATACACATTGAATTTCTTGTGCATACTATAAATCCATTGCTTTAATATAACAATATTCGGTAACATTTTAAGGGTTCATGTCATGAATTATCATGAATTCATGGATAAATGAATTATGCATTAATTCATATTAATATCATCAGGAACTAACAACGTTTTTTTTAACAGTTCAACGTTTTTCATTCATGACTTCATGGATGAACAAAACCTTAATTAAAACATTAACTAAGACGAGCACATCATCATGAATAATGATTTATTAAGCATGATCTAACGTTATGCATATCGCTGTTGTCAACCTTGGGACGTCGCCGCTGAACTTTTTTGACGGCGATCAGCTGTAAACTGGCTTGGTCCTGCTCGGTTTTCGTTGACTTTGAATAAAACAACTGAAAGTTTTTCAAAAGATCCTCTGGGGTCAGTGTGTCAGCGTGACAGAAGTTTGATGCTGTCGTGTGAGAACAAGCAACAGCGGGCATTTCCTCCTCCCGAGTCCATCTTCTTCCTCACGTAAATGATTCGATTGCGATGTCACGTTTACCCATGCAGGATCACCAATGCTGTCAAAATTATTCATTTTTTTGTTTGTTTGTTGATCGAAAGGACAAAATAGAGAAAACCTAGGAAGCCGGGTTAGTTAAAGCGCTGCCGTCACTATTTACATTGCGTGGAATGGTGCGTTGCGATTGGTTTAGCGGATATGTTTGCATTTTGCAGAAAAGAGAGACTGGCGTTTGTCGCGGTTTGGAAAGAAAGAGAGAAAACATTACATAATAACACGGCGGATATCCCATTTTACGTAAAATCAAACATTATTTTGTATCTGGTCGGTATTGAAAAGTCAGATTTTTGCAGTAACTCATTATTTTTAAAACTGGCGTTTATCGCGTTTTGGAACCAAACTCTTCATATGTCAGAGGTCGCACGCCTCTGGAGCAACTAGGAGCTAAGTGTCTTGCTCAGGGACACATTGGTGTCTTACAGTGAATTCGAACAATTCTCACACCAAAGGCATGTGTCTTATCAACTGCGCCATCACCAACCCTTGGGTTGCACCATTCCCCTCCTATGGACTGGATAGTTGAGTTCCCTTATTAGCCGAACCCGGTCAAGTTCCTCCATAGCCTTCGGCAACGGACGTGGCGGAACTTCCAAAGCCAGGCCTGTCACTAGTATGCACTGGTGGAACCAGCTCCCTGAAGGAGGGAACGGAGGGCGTAGTCCCCTTGCCACTACTTGCTGGACCACCGATGACTCGAAAAAGCAACTAGTGCATGCATTCACTTGTATTTATACCCACGCCGCAGGGGCTGGAGTGTTTGATGTAAATCACGCACACTAATTCCATTGGCTCGTTCAATAGTATTCGAAGATGACTGGCTCCCTGGCATGATCCCATTCATTCGACGTCGACTACGTCCTCGCATACGCATACACAACCAGGACGTTTGTGTTTCTGATAGGGATGGGCGTGATTAATCAACGATCGATTATTGATCATTAAGAATTTCGTCGATCACGTTAATTTGTTATCGATTATCATTAAACTAATGCTGCTGCGTTGCGTAGTGTGACTGGAAAGTGAAGGTGTTCCCCGGGCTGGTCATGTTAGCGCAGAAGTACCTGTGCATCCCGGCAACGTCAGTCCCCTCATCAGAGCGGTGTTTTCAGCGGCTGGACTGAAGCATTTTTTTACACTCGACGCGTCCGCATGAGCGTGAAGGTGCGCGCGGCAAAAATGATGTCATTGCGGTGTTCGGTGTTTCACAATCAGGCGAGCGCGTCAAGTATAAACGCCTCATCCGTTTGGGGAGGTGCGTGCGCAGTCTGCAGAGACTCGCGCTGAAGAGCCAGGCGAAAGTGTAAACAAGGCTTGGCGGTCACCATGCAGGTTGCGGTCGCATCTGACCCCAGATTATGTCATCAACATGCTTATCTTTCTCAACACAAATCAGTAGACTGGAGCAGAAGTTGTATGCGAGTTATTTTTTATGAGGCTTTAATTAGCCTAGCCTACGATTGTTTGGTAGGCTAATCTCTCTCACCCTTTCTCGACTCCATGCCTTGGATTGTTTTGAGATACATTTTGACAAAACCTGTCAGATCTAAATATTATTATGTTTTTGGTTAAGTTATTGTTTAACATGATTCTTTTTTATTATTTTGGAACAAACGAGGGTCTCACGAGGGCCAACTCGCAGCTGCAGGTTCAGTTGCGTTTGAGCACCGCAGCGCATATCTTCAAATTTAGCCTAACCCAACGCCCAGTTTAACTGCCACAAGGTGATCATCTTGTAATAAAGATCTAATCGAGGAAAAACGCGCTGTATTTTTGTAGTCTCATTGCATTTTTATAATATAAAAAGTTCAATAAATAAATTTGAATATAAAAATAGTAATGATTAATCGAGAGTCGATCGTTAATTCTTCCGACGATCGACTAAGAAAATTTAATTGAATGCCCATCCCTAGTTTCTGACACAAATTGATCCCTCACATTCATTCTGTGTTCGGTCTTTCACATTTAGTGTGTGTTGCTCTGCCTGTTTGCCTGCAACTTCATGTTGGAACTAATCTTCTTTGTGTGTCTTCCTGTAACTGCTTGACGGAGCTATTTTGAATATATATATATATATATATATATATATATATATATATATATATGTGTGACTTTTCGATTCTTGATACTGATCTGCCCCACTCTTAATCAACACAGGAACTCAAAATGTGGATGAAAAGCTTTATTTTCTGCACACAGAGCATTAAGTGAGAGAAAATGGCGAATCGTTAGGTTCACAGCTCCACCCACAGCAGTTCTCTCTTACTCTGCTCTACTCAATATCTTTATGAACATTTCTTGTTCACAGTACATTTGTATCAAAAACAATAAATAAAAATAAAATGATAATGAAATGTAATAAACTCTCCAGTTAATTACATAGTGTTAACCTTTTTCTGGTTTTGTGATCGTATAACAATATCATCCTTCTTATATAACTCTATTTCGTTTCAGAAAATAACATCTGATAGATTCAGTGAAACCATGAATTACATACATTATAAAACACGGTTTATCCCAAATAATTCCCAACAAAACAGAAAATACAACTTTATGAACAGTAAAATTACAAAACACTATAAAATAAACAGGGGCGCAACTACCCAGTTTCAGAGGGGTATGCAGCAACAATTTTAGCGCCCACCCCTCCCCCCAAAAAAAAAATAATAATAAATAAATAAATAAATAAAATAAATGTAAGTGTGCTGTGTAATAAGTGAATAGGAAGAAATGAGAGCTAACAGAAAAAAATAAGTGCAAAATTGTCGTTTATTAACACAATTAAACTATAGCTACTCCACCTTGATGAACCCCCCCCCCCCCCCTAAGAAAACTATAAGCTCCATTGTAACAGCAATAGCAGTGTTTCTCACAGGATTTTAGGTAAAACTGTGGTAGGTGGACCTCTGTTTCTCTAGGGGGGTTCGGGGGCATGCTCCCCCGTAAGAAAATGTTGTGTTCTGTAATGTTAAATTCAGCAGACTAGTGCACTTTGAGAGTTCAAAATTAAAAGCTCCAACCCATATTCAGGGTGCAAATTAAACAGAGAAAATTTTGATCCTCTTTTAGTTAGTGTCTGTCTAAATTACACTACAACAAAATAATAGTTATTATATTAATCCCATGATAGTAATTGCCATAAAGGCTATTGTAAAACAAATGCACAGAAAAATAAAGGAAACTTTCATAATTAGTTTTGCACTAATTTCTATACTTGAAAGATACTTGCGCATAATGACATATTTCATAGGCCAGTGTGTCAGAAAAAAAAACTAAAGCTGATTTTTTTTTACTAGTGCATTACACCAGCACAGCGCCGCCAATTAAGCAAAAAACAAAACAAAAACAAACAACAAACAAACAAATGGGCCGCCGATGTATGAGTTTTGTGGGCCGTTAAGACAAATAAATTAAAAAAGGATGAAATGTATTGTCTGAAAAGCACGTCGGCCCAGCGGGAATCTCCCGGTAGTCCCGATGGCCACCGAGATATAGATAGCCTATGCCTGGATGTCACATTTTAAATCCTACCTGTTGGATTTCAGCAATGCATGCAGTTATTTAGCTGCTGTCGCATCAATTGACATGCCATCTCCTTTTCTCTCTTTCTTTTTCTATTTTGAGCCCCACAGCATTTTGTTTTATCCATCTTTTTCGACGACAACTAACTACTCGTACCTACTCGCTCAGCGCTCTACTCTAGCCTAGCGTCCTCTAAAATTTTATATAACAATGAAGGAATGCAGAAATCGTTTAGAAACGCACAACGGCAGCTACATATAGAAATAGCTGCCGTTATAGCCTATATATAATTTTTTTTTTTTTTTTTTTTACCATCGCTTTGGCGCCCCCCATTGTGCTGCGCCCCTATGCGCCGCATATAGCGCATACCCACTTTTTGCGCCACTGACAATAAAACATTACCTCCACACAGAGCATTAAGAGAGAGAAAATGGCGAATAGGTTCACAGCTCCACCTATCCAAGATATATTCACCACGTTAGAAAGCACATGGCAAATATGACGCAGTTGGAATACTCATAAACGAAAAACACTCGTGTTTTCCGTCTGTATGAGTATTTTGATTGTTTTATGTCTGCGATAATGTGCGAGACACAGATTAACTGTTAATCTGTGTCTCCAACCCGATCTCACGACCAAGTCGTTCTAATTCGACGAATGATTAAAAAGTGGCTAATTCGTAACAATTCATACGACCTCACTCGTACGAATTAATACGATTTTGCTAAATCGTACATATTTTACGAATTGGCCAATTCGTATGAATTCGTACGAATGACCTACCCCTTACCCCGCCCCTAAACTTAACCATCACGTGGGTTTAGACAAATCGTACGAATTAGTACGAGTGAGGTCGTACGAATTAGTACGAATAAGTCACTTTTTAATCATGCGTCGAATTCGTACGAATTGGTCGTGAGATAGTGTTGGTGTCTCTTATGAACAATCCATCAAATAATCATAAATCATTTAAGATGAAATTATACATTTTTCCATTTTTAGTATGGAGCTTAGTACAGAAACCAAAGAGTAAAGACCATTCACAAGATGTAAACAACACTGGTCCATAAGCACTTCCTGTTTCAGTTTTTTAACACTACATAAAAGCTGGGATAAAATACAACCAACAGAACATTTAAAACTAAATCAAAAAGTTAAACAAACATCTTTAAAGGTGCCATCTGTAAAAATTGAGGTTAAAATATCCCAAAAATGAGCAACACGCATCAAAAGATTGAGAAGAAATAAGGTTGATGATGTCATTAAAAAACTGACAAGTTATAGTGCTGCCGAGATATTAACCTGAATTAGCATGCTAAATTACTAGCCCCGGCCCGGCAGGTGTCGTAATACCAGTTTCGACCATGGGAGGCGGTATGCGGGCGGGCAACGTTACCACCAGCCAAACTGCAGTACACGAGTAAGTCGCGCTCGCTCCAGCTTGTGTGTACTTGAACCTGACGTCAGTCGTGTGGAAAATACAGCCCACTACTACATTTCAGTTCAGGGAAGAGGTAAAAAAAAATGATTGGTCGATATTATGCATGAGGAATACATTTTGGTAAGTTGTAGCATACTGTATCTTTCAACAGTGTTCGTGTTCTTTTACCATTAGCTAGTAGAGATGATCGGTTCACGTGCGCTAGGGATCTGTCGTGTAAAGCGCCAATACTGCATTTATTGTTTGAATTGCGTAATAAAATGAACAGAATCTGAGAGCTGACATCGGTCTCCGTGTCCTTTTCTGTGCATGACAAAATTGATGTGTGGCGTACGAGTGTGTGAAAAGTGTTGTGAGAGTTGGCAGCTCTGAAAGACGCTAGCTTGGTCCACATCAGGGAATGCTGTCTGTCAAATTAATTCAAACTAATGATAAAAATGTAATATGAACAAATCGAATATCATAAAACTAGAAATAATAGCCTGGGCTTTAATTTTCCCATATCGTCGAAATGCACCGACTTGTCTATGAGACGGCCCTTATAATTTAGTATTGAGATGTTGTTCATTAAGTCTCTAATCTCTGAAAATCTCCAAATGCTCCACGTGAAACTGCGGTCTTCCAACCTTTTACTATCGCGTCAATTGATTTGATTAATATGCACGAGGGAGACAGAGCAACACAGCACTCGCCCATATTGTTTGAAGACATGAGAGAGCGCGTGGCCGTGGAGGTATTTCTGGAGGTATACTGCCCCCATCTGGTATGGAACATGTTGTATGATTTGATTTTAAATCCCATTTGGCACCTTTAAGATGTTTTCTTTACATGTGAAATAAAGAAAACAGTTACAAACTGAAACAGGAAGTGCTTCTGGACCAGTGTTGTTTACATCTTGTGAAATGGTCTACAAGAGGCGAAACTCTGATGCTTTTTTGGTAACAGCCACTAGATGGCGCTTCGGTAGCGCGGCAGCCATATCGGGGTGAAAATTCCAACTGGAGTTACTGGACTACAGCACAGATAACAGTTTTTTGAGGTAGTTTTTTCTTGCATTAGTGAGTATTTCCATTGTATGCAACTTTACACTTTTACTACTATTATTAGTTACCAACTTCACTAGGCCTGAAATATATTTTGGACGTTTTAATCCCCTGGATCATGCTACAAACATGATGATCATTGATGCGCTGTGTCCGTTATCCTATAACTAATTGCCACTTTGGACATTGGCTGTGATTTTTTGTTTGTTTAAATGGTCTTGCGTCATTAATATAAGATAGGCTAGGCTAGTACTGCAAAAAAAAAAAAAAAACTGTTTACTGTAAAGCTATTCTATTGCTGTTATATATTTATTGTAAAACATTTACATTTTAGTACAACATTTAACTTTATGAACTGATATCACTTTATTCTTACCTATCACACTTAATGTGGAGAGTAATATAATGAATTAAATCCTCAAACTTCCCTGTTATGTGGGGGTAAAAGCCCGGTTAAGTAGCAACTTCTTTTTTAACTGCTATAAAGTTAACTGTTGTGAGTTAAATAATCACCTAGCCTAATTATTTCAACCTAAAAATGATCTCTGCACTGGACTAAATGTATATTAAATGACTGCCGAGTCGCTTTCACCCCGAAATGGCAGAAGCGTAGGGCTGCTGCTGGGCGCTGGTGTACGTTCTTTGCGGAAACCGACTCACCCACAGCAGTTCTCTCTTACTCTGCTGCAGATCGTACGTGCGCATGGTAGCCTATAGCGGCACCCGCGTACCACATAGGAAGTACAATCCCATTATTGCAGGATTTATTTAAAGAACTCACAACTATATTATTTATCCCGTCACAAACACACACACACACACACACACACACACACACACACACACACACACACACACACATATATATATATATATATATATATATATATATATATATATATATATGGTGATTTTAACCATTAGCAAAAAGATCACAAGGTATCCGGACCGGTACGGTAACCGATGGGCAGATAAGGCTCAGATTAGACCAATCATCCCAGACTGGAAAGGGAATATTCTCCTTGTGGTTTGTTACTCAGATGTGAGCTTTGAGAAATACATTTTAAAAAAAGAAAGAAAGACATTCTTTCACTTTTATCTTTCTCTCTGAGTGATCATTTTACATTAAAATACAGCCAAATCACCTCATTTCACCTTTTAGAACTGAATCCCGAATACACTTTTTTGTTGTTGTTGTTGCGTTTAGTACAGTATGAATATGCTAGCCTTAAGGTTATTTATAATGTGCTCCAAGACAATTCATATTTAGAATATCTAACTTCCAGTCTATCACTTTCACCAATATGGATTAATTATTTTGATGACATCACTCTGCACTTCACCTCTTATCAGATTTTACATTATACATAGATGCAGAAGCTGCGTTAAAATTGGTCACTTGTTCACAAATGTCATTCTGTTTAAGTGGAAATTACACCAACGAATAATGTTACGTGTTTCAAGGCATTTCAGTTGGCCTTCAAATATGTTTAATGGTTTAGAATAATTTGTGTCTCACCAAAAACCTATATAATAATACATTTGAATGCTTTATAGACATAATCTTACACTTGTGAAGATTTTGAATTCTATGAATGATGTGTAACATCATATTTTACTTTGAAGATTCAACAAATTCATCTATGCAATGAATGTAAAAGTCTTTAAATTTGCTAAACTGGTACATTTGGTGAGTAATATGTCTCTCTTGTGCATCTAGATGGAGTCAGCAGTTTCACAAGTTCTTAGAACTGCAGTTCCACTAACCAGCTTCACCACCGGCCTTGGTGACACCACAGCAAACACCACTAACCCAGAACAAAACACCACCTGTGAATTTTCAGGGATCCGAACTCATCCTGTTTTCACATTTGCATACTCACTAGTGTTTCTTGTCAGTCTGGTTCTGAACTGCATCACAATGCGTGTGTATTTCTGCACTAATCAGCGTGTCCAGTCCAGCGTCACGGTGTACATGAAGAACCTGGCCGCAGCTGACTTCTTCCTTTGTCTTAGTTTACCTTTGCGCATTGCTAATTATGCCAGCAGTTCAGACATGATGCGTAATATTTACTGCAGCTTTGGAGCAACAGCCTTCTATATAAACATGTATGCAAGCATTCTCTTCATGGATTTTATTGCTGCAAACAGGTATGCAACATCTACTAACACCTACTTGTGTTGACCTCCAAGTTTGGAGTAATCCAGATTTTGTAGTATTTTTAAAAGAAATCTCTTGTGCTCACCAAGGCTGCATTCATTTGATTAAAAATACAGTAAAACAGTAATGTTGTGAAATCGTCACAATCTGTGGCCGTATGCCACACATGACGAAAGTGATAGAGAACAAAGACAGTCTTTAATAAAATAAACAAGGAACACTCAGGAGATCGCAGGAGAATACATAACACAACCACTTTTAACATAGACAATACCAGACGTCATATAACTGACGTCAACATCCGCCGTTTTAGGGTACCCTCTAACGTCAGTTACATGACGATCCTGGGACGTCATACAACTGACGCTTAACGTCAGTTAGGTGACGGGGTAGGTTTAAGGCCTGTTCACACCGGGACGAATTTCGCGCGCGTTATTCGTCGACGTTTAACGTCTCGTGACTAAACAATGGGCGCCAATGTGAGTGTTCACACCGACGCGAAAAACGCCACGCGTAAAAGCGTCATTTTTAAAAAACACGCGGTTTTGACGCGCCGCGTCAAAACCTATCCAACCAACGAGATTGGCGGGTTTGCTCACGTGTCTGGTACTTCTGAAGTTACAGTAAAACACAACTTGAGGGCGCTCAAACACAAACCCAAAACGGTCTTGCCGAGCACACATACGGCGAAGAAGAGATAACCCAGATAGCAAACTGACATTGAATCAATGTAGAAACATGACATCGAAACAACGTTGATCTGACATTGTTTTGCTCATCGAATTAACGTTGAACCAACGTCAGACGCGTCATTCTTTCAAAACTAACGGAAAATCAACTTGAAACCAACGCGTTGTTTCAACGTTATGAAAGCAAACCAATTTTCGATTTTCATTTAGCTTTGAAGTAGCCGCGTCTGACGTTGGTTCAACGTTAATTCGATGAGCAAAATCAACGTTGTTTCAATGTCATGAGAGACGTCGTTTCCACGTTGATTCAATGTCAGTTTGAGTTTGCTGTCTGGGTTCTGTCATTATTTCATTCGTTTTTTTCTATCTGTCATAATAAAACATTGAGACATGAATATGATCACCCTAGTATAGTATTCTATTATTATTTCTGTTTTACATTAAGCGCCATCTAATGTCAGCGAATGAATTTGCATGTTTACTCGGCTCATCGTCAGCGAAAAACGCTTGGGTGTGAACACAAAAAACGCCTTGAAAAACGCTGACGAATAACGCACGCTGATATTCGTCCCGGTGTGTACGGGCCTTTAGGTCTGGGGTAGGGTTAGGATCCGATAACGTCATCTAACCGACGTTAAAGGGTACCCTAAAATGGCGGATGTTGACGTATGGTCAAAAGACGTCCCAAAACGTCAGTTATATGAGATGAGACTGCGCTGACTGAACAGAAAGAACTCAAGGCTGAAACACACAGGAGAAAAGACACAAGTGTGTGGAAACTAATAAACAGCCAAGAGAAAACAACATTAACAGACAATTTAGGTTAGTCAGTTAGTGTTCTTACTCTTCTTTTGGGCCACAAAATTTGTCCATTTACTAGAGAAAGTTTGATTTAGTTTACCCCGAAATGTTAATTAATACATTAACAAGCACATACAAATGTGTAGTTAAGATGGTATATTCATGCAGGAATTCATATGGGATCAAGTTGTAGCTAAGGTTAGTTCCTCATTAGTACATCTCTTAGTAATTAATAATAGAGGTATTAGTGCACGATGATTCATGCACTAATATTGTAAAGTGTTACCGTAATTGATAATGGTTATCAGAATTAAAAACAGGTGTTGCATGCCTAATTTATGGTGCGTTCTATTATAGTCAACGAACCGACTCGGACCTCGGATTTGACATCACGTCCACACTTCAAGCGTTCTATTATGTTTTGCGTGTCCGAGTCGGAGAAAAAAATGGACGCCACTCGGAAAGCTGTTATAATGGTAGCACTGGCCGAATACCAGGCACTTACATTAAAAAAAAAATATTATGACTACACCTTATCAAAACGCAGCCAATGAACTTGAAAATATTCACTTTATTTAATGTTTTTCATGTTAATCTTCTGTTAGCAACGCTAGCAACGTTAGTAATTGCGAGTGTAATACGAGTGATCATAATCGTCATTTAAAATACCAAAGCGGTTCAAAAACAATGAAAAGAATTCATTTTTACAAGTCACTGGGCGCGGCCATCTTGAATTCCAAAACGGAATTCTTGCTCGGTGTCTTCTTGCACGTCCGAGAGGTGAAATTGGAGGAAATGGGGTGTGTTGCTAGGCAACGTCTGTTGTCCGATTCGGATCTCCGAGACGGATGAATAATAGAACGCACCAATCGTTGTCCACACGTTTCAAAAGAACAGTATTTGTTAAGTTTAAAGGGTTAGTTCACCCAAAAATGAAAATTAAGTCATTAATTACTCACACCCGTAAAACCTTCGTTCGTCTTCGGAACACAAATGAAGATATTTTTGATTAAATTTGAGAGCTGGAGATCACTGCTTCATAGGCTCCTAAAGTATTGAAACTTGATGGCCCAGAAAGTCATTGAAGAAAATGTTTAAATATCCCATGTGACTACAGTGGCTCAACTATAAGTTTATCAAGCAACGAGAATACTTTTGTGCGGAAATAAAACAAAAATAACGACTTTATTCGACTATTCCTTTTCTTCCTCCTGGGCCTGAGACGAGAGTTCAAGAGATTTCCACGACGCATGCGCGAGAATTGCGTTCTTATTCAATTTCTTCAGTTCAGTTCTCGCGCATGCGTAATTACGAGTAATTAATGACTTAATTTTCATTTTTGGGTGAACTAACCCTTTAATTTGATGTGCCCTGGATGAATAATAGCATTATTATTATTACTTATTAACCCAATTTTTAATGGTAAACACAACTATTTTCAACCCTGATAATAATAATGAATGTTACATCCAACAATTACATCCAACAAATCAGCATGTTATAATAATTTTCTCCAGATTGTAGTAATGATGGTGAAAATCCATTTTTTTCCAAGCCATGATACTACAGCTTTCTTCAGAAATAAACCAAGCATAAACAGGTATTATAAATGTTTTTTGTTTGTTTTACCTCAGGTACCTGAAGATTGTCCGGCCACTGGAGACTCATTCTCTTCAGACGGTTCGTACCGCCCACCACATTTCTGCAGCTACTTGGCTCTCGCTGGTAGCCACATCTTCCATCTACTTGATCCTCTTCCTCCTGACCTCCTGGGGTAAAATTCATAAGCCCGACAAAATCGGCTGTGAGGCTTTCCACAGTCCTCCGCTCACCGTGGCCTACAAAATCACTCACAGTGTGTCGATGGTGCTCTTCATTTTTGTGCTGGTGTCTCTGATTGCTCTTTACTGGGGGACTCTGCAAAAAGTCAGAAAAGCTCAGATGTCCATACAGACCACATCCAGCAGCAAGTTCAAGAAGTCTAAACGCAACATGCTAGTTCTAGTGCTTGTGTTTTGTGTGTGCTTTGTGCCCTATCATCTGGTGCGACTGCCTTATGCGTTTATCAAACCTCAGACGAAACTCTGCACAGCCCATGCGTTCTACGTCCTGAAGGAGCTGACTGTCCTACTATCAGTGCTCAATGCTTGCTTGGATCCACTTATATACTTCATCTTCTGCAAGGCCTTCAGAGCCCAGCTGGGCCTCAGGAAGAAAACCGATTCGACGAGAGACAGCGACGATAGAGGACAGCAAAGACGAATGAGCAACATGTTGACCTACATTGAGACAAAGATATCCACAGTCAGACGTGAAAGTTTCATTTAACACAGACGATTGTCAGGAAGGATGACAGTTTACTTAGGAAACCACAACAAAACAAGTGCAATGTAGATGAAGGATCATTAGATTGCACACAATGTAGCAGCAGTTCATCTTAAAATCATGCACATCTGAGGTTTGGTCCTTGCACAACGTTTCACTGTGGCTATGGTAAAGCTTGAAAGCGATCTGCATTTAACGTTGAAGATTAATCATGAACTGATTCCGTCAAGGATGCATTCAATTGATCAAAAGCGACACTAAAGATATTGATTGTAATATTACAAAAACTATTTCTACTTCAAATGTTCTTCGTTCGAACTTTCAGTTCATTCCAACAATATGTATCAGTTTCACCCAAACGGTTTTCAGCACTGATGATAATGTTTCTTAAACAGAAATCCATCATCTAAGAATGGTTTCTGAAGGATCATGTGACACTGAAGCCTGGAGTTATGATGCTGGAAATTCAGCTTTGCATCACTGGAATAAATTACAGTTTAAAATATATTCAAAACTTGAAGAGTAAATTTCACAAAATATTAGTGTTTTACTGTATTTTGATCAATGAATGACACCTTGGTGCGCACTTCTTTCAAATACATAAAAAAAAAAAAAATCTTACCAAACGCTTTTGAATAATAGTGTATTTAATATTGGTATTTAAGATGATATATGTGGACATGTAGCTTGCTTGCAATGGGAAAATACAGCATTTAAATTAATATTTGGATAATAAAAAAAAATATTAAAGCTGTACTTTTATCTTAAAAGGTCTTTTTTATTGTTACTTGTTGTTTACTTTAATTCCTTATTGCATTTTTATTGTAAAAAGGTGGATTTATTTGTAAACAATGAAACATTATAGGTTTGGAATTACTTTTTTTTTTTTTTTTTTTAAATATATTGCCCTTTTACGCTGCCTTCACACTGGCAGTTTAAATCAGCTCCGTAATACGCAATACGTTCCCAACGGACGTCGTACTACACAGTGAAAAGCGTCGGACGCGGGTAGAACAAAAATGGCGGAGAGATTAAAGTTTGATTCTGTCAGTTCTGTATGATCTCTCTGATGAGGGTTATGCTGCGTGAGGAAAGTTGCTCAGGACGTTGACATGTCAGGTCGGCTAAAAAAATGTGATATAGTGGTCAATAGTTCAATGTCTACCTTCTAATTGCCCTTACAAACGTTAGAAAGTCATGAAAATAAAAAATGACATGACAACTTATCATTATAAAATCGTTATTTATTATATTAAAAGTTAATAATTCAGGTTTGTTTATCAGTACCATAGCAACGCTCAACTTCCACTGGAATTGTCGGATAGGAACCGTCCGTAGCTTTTCGCAGGAGTTCAAATTTTTGAACGCATCCGGATGACCAACGCACACGATTTTCTTCGCACCGCACTCGGTCGGACCCGTTTCGGACCCATTCGCATGCGGTCTGCGAATCTCCATAGGAAATGAATGACTTCGGGTCGTTTCGCAGCCACATCGGAGCTGATTTCAACTGCCAGAGTGAAGGCGGCGTTAAAGGTGCAATGTGTAAAAAAGTTGAGTATATATTAACAGAAATGCAATATGACATCCATAACTATGTTTTCAGTAGTGTATAAAGAACTTACTTAATTAACCGTAATGGTTTTATTACCTTATACATTTATAGCTCCATAACCGCGAGAATCCCCTTCTCTGAAGGTCGCCATGTTGTGACATCATATTTCTACCGTAGCCGAACGCGAACAAACAGCGCTACAGAACGCGTTTCATCACTACCTTGAAAGAGAAGTAGCGGAAAGCTGGAAGCAAGCCTCACACTCCGTGAGTAGTGACTTTTCCCTTGTGAGTGGTGTAAAATATGTAGTTGGGATTGTTTTATGTAACTTAGTTCTCCCTCGCTGTGTTATGGGTTTGTTATGTGGGGATAGATGTGCTGTTACGTTCGTGAGACAGCTGATTAGTACTCAAGTCATTGACCGTAAAACAGTATGTTAGAGGAATCACTAACCCATCGATAGAGACTTTTAGATCACTAAAGTCGATCGCGAAGAGTTTTCAAAATCAGAGAAAAAACCCTAGTAGTAAATAGTATCTATGGGATGCAGACGTGCGCGCGTCAAAAATGACATGATTGTAACACCACGCGCACCTCCGACCTTTGGACTCATGCGTACGCGTCCCAGCTCAGCCACAGTAACAGCTCATATTAGCCAGCTAAACTATATATAAAAAAATATATAGCTGCTCCCTCGCTGTATTATGGGTTTGCTATGTGGGGAGAAATGTGCTGCTGGTTACGTTTGTGAGACAATCAGCTGATTACTATTATTATATTAAATTATATATTAAAACCCTTAATCCTCACCTGACTATGGCTTTGTAAACTTTATCCATGATGTGGTTTATAATGGACTGTGGTACAGAAACAGTGACAATGTTACACACTTTTGGCTTACTCTGGCTGTTCTCTGCTGTCTCAGCCGACGAGATGTTTGTCCCGTTTTAGCAACCGTAGCTTCTTCGAAAGGGAGGGGTGAGCAGTGGGCTGAGCCCTTAGTGCAAACCTGGTGCAAACTCGCAACCGAACCACTAGATGTCGCTAAAAATCCCACATTGCACCTTTAATTGAAAACATGAAGTGAATCGATTTGAAACAGTTTTCTCTAGCCTGGTAATACCAGACTCTGTTACTTCACTTTGCTTCGTAGACAAAGTCTGGAATGGCATAATAGAGAAGTGTTTTCTCTCTCGCAAGGGGGCGCTTCTCTGAAGTTTAAAATCATTGGTTACCCATAAGCCAATCAGATAAGTTTATTTATGACGTATGTTATGCGCCGACACGGCCGCATCGAGACATTGTGCATCGAACTCAAATCTGTGATCGAACTTCCACTGTAAACAGAGAGCGGCGCTTTTGTAAGGGCTGCAAAATGTGTGCCAACCGGGAATGGATAATTCACGAACTAGGTTATTTATATGAATTACTGAGTTGCAGCCGCCCCGCAACATCGGCGTGCCCCGCTCTCACGAGTCTGATTTAGCTTCTGCCGCCCCGCAGCGCCGCGAGGACGAGACCGAGCCGCTGCTCTCGCGAGTCATGAACAAGAAGTTCATTTTACTGATTTTCTGAGTCATTCGAGTCATTTTGTTTATTTAAGTGGCTTAATGTTATAATTTTAACAGCCAAATTCCCCGATCACATCCACCTACGCAATCTTGATCATATTCTGAATTAAGAAATCATAATGCAGTAAAAAATGATTTACAGGGAACATAAATAATCACTTTACCTTCCGAGTCTTATGTTCATTTGTCACGTGACATACGCAATGAACAGATCGTTCATGAATCACATATCTGGGACTAATGCAGCAGGATGTCGAAATGAAATATGGTGGATTATTATTATGATAATAATAATAATATGATAATAAGAGCGCCCCAGAAACGTTCACAGCCGAGGTGACCGACTCTCTTGTCATGGTTGTAAAAGACGGAGAACTGACGTTGAATGGGGGTAAGTTATGTTATGACCTTATAGTTATGCATATGCCCAAACAGGTCTGATCCATCATTACTACAATTATTAGCCTGAAAAAATTGGGTAGCCTAAATGCCTAAGCTTGAAGTGTTAATATTTTTCCATGTTATAATGATTTGCAAAAATAAAAACAGCTGCATCTGTGTTGATGAGAGAATCAAAAGTGTATGCGCGTTGTGCAAGCTACATAATGGCCAAGCATGCTGGTTTTTGCTGGTATACGTTGCAAATAGAGGGGCATAAGTGCACGCGCCGGTCCTAGCTGTAAACACTGATGATACGAGCGAAATACTGGAGTGAACATGGCTGTAAACGACCTTTGCTTCAGTTTGAAAAACCCCGGAATGTTCTCCATAACAGAGCGAATTGCATCCCGTGTCTTGTTTCCCATTTCTGCGGTTGTTTCGGTTTTCGATTTCTCTAACCTACAATGTACACTTGGCGCTTAGCCTCTACGTCACGGCTCTCAGCCCGCCCGAAATTAGAAATTAGCGGAAGTAGGAAGTCTGACGTAGTCAGGCTAAGTTTTCTCACCAACACTGCACACTTTGCACATCTCCTTTCTTTGACACCCTTTTCAGGTCTTGGGCTGTGTTGAAAATTGCCCCCTATAGCCAACCCTCATTCACTATTCCCTACGTTACTCCACTAATATAGAGCACTTGAAGGAGTGAATGAAAGCGAGTCAGTGAAATCGGACACTGAGTGAGCCAGAAGGGCTGTTGCTTTTTCATAGTTTATGCTTGCTGTTTAACAATCATTTGAAACTTAGCAAACTGGCAGTAAGATGACATTTATTTTAACTCTGTCATGGAAACTAGCATGTATAAACCTTAATTCAGACAGGACCACTTTGGCAAGTCACTTGAGTTTATTAAACAATTTATCTTTGGCGGTATGGTTTCTTATGGGGGTTCCCTTTCAGTCACTCACGTTCGACGTGACAGCATAATTGGGATCACTTGAGGGAGCTCTATCAACTTACAGTGTCTACGGAACGGGCCAATGAACATTAGCGTGCGTGAGAAGCGTCACGCGCCCCGCCCCGCCCCGCAGCACGTGTCAGGAGATAAACAAGGTAATGAGATACAGGTAAATGCCATCAGTGATGAGTTATGTGAAATGGAGTTGTGAGTGAACAATAATAGTCTGATGTGGAGTGCCCTCAGGTGGCTCTCAAGGGCACTCCACCTGATAACCATTACATAGCCACCCCTCAAAGGAGCAGTATGTGCAGGCGACCAGGGCGGAGCAGGCAGTCCAGGCGACCAGGTCAGAGCAGACTCCTCGGGCGGCCAGGGCGGTGAAGACCCCTCGGGCGGCTTGGGAACAGACACCGGCTCAGGAACAGACACCGGCTCGGGAACAGGAACATGATGCGTAGGCTCAGCTGGACTGACGTGAAGTGCAGGCTCGGCAGGACTGACGTGAAGCAGCTCAGGCTGAGCAGATGTGATGTGAAGATCAGGCTGGTCAGGCGTAACGTGAAGATCAGGCTCGGCAGGGCTGACTGGATATACTCAGGAATGGTGGCCATCTCGGGACATGGCTCTGGAACGGCGGTCTCCGCGGTGACATCAGCGGTGGCTGTGCCACAGTGGACATCAGTCCTGGACGCCCATAGTCCGATCTGATGGCAAGCTTGATGGCTGGCGTGACATGAAAATCAGGCTGAGGGGATACTGCGGGTTCACGGAGCTCCTTCTCCTCCACGGCCACAGTAAACGATGAACCGCTCAACAACAGGGCGATGTCAATATATTGTTCTAATGTCCCGTGAGGATCATGGTCAGGCATCAATGACCTGAGCGGATCAGATAGTCCGAAAAAAAGATCATCTGGCACTCTGTGCTCATTGAGGTGAGATGTGCCAGTTCAATAAACTCTCCGACATATTCTTCAATCGACCGATTCCCCTGACGGAGACGAAAGATTTGGACTTCTGGACTCATAGTTGGCATCGCTGCTGGATCTCAGTGTGATCTCAGTGTGTCACGGTTTTCTGTCACGAAACTGCTAAGAGACAAGGTGGCTAAGATCCAAATGCAGCTTTAATAGGGACAATCTAGACACGCAATCCAATAAACAGGCAAAGGTCAAATACACAGGTAGGCAGTCCATGCGAACAAACAAACAAACTAAACAGGCAGGGGTCAGAGGCAGAAGAATAATCCAAGGAACAGACAAGAAAACCGGGACACAGGAAACCAGGTAAAAACGCTCAGGAATGCAGTGTAACAACATAGAAAACTTCGCCTGAGAGGGAACGAGATGCTGCATTCGAGATGTGGTAGGAACACTCTGCGTGATTACGTTGTTAAGCCTCTCTACAATTAGGGCTGTCACGATAACCGCAATATTGTAGTACTGCGCTTCATGATATGTCAACCACAGAGGATTGCACGTAACCGCAGCAACTGCGATATTCACGTTTTTTTTATAAGGCTATACCCTTCTTGTTTTGAACTTCATGCATGTGTATTGAATGATAAACAAGTTCATGATAATAACTTGACTGTTTAACTTGGTGATGTGTAGCCTACAGAGGCTTCACACAGACAGTGAATGAGAGAGATCGGCAGAGCGCGTGCGATTACCTGCGTCTATCTTTGAAGTCGTGAAAAGCTTGCCGTGTCAAAGGAAAGCGAAATATTTTTTCGTACCATCATTTTAACGTTCACGTCACGGAAATGCGCGTCAGCAGCAGTGCTGGTCTCACCGTTCTCCCACAGCGTCACGCATTAAATCAATGCCATTGGTCTCTAAGTGAAGCATCAGCTTCAGCGTTACCCATGCGACGCATTGCTGCTCAGCTGAGCGTTGAAAAGTGGAACTCAAAGTTAAAAATAATTAACACCTTATTTCATTACATCTCTTTTTAATGAATCAGGTTTTTTGAACGTGTTGGTTGAATGAACGGTTTAATGATTCGCTCAAAGTCTGTTGTCATAACAATATGCGCACTGAGTGAAAGCCTTTCAATGCACGAATAGATGCTGTTTAGTTACGGTTACATTGGTTACTGACAATGTGCTTTTTGTCCACATCGTAAACTTATTTATATAGCAACAAATACCTATAAATTAAATAAATAGTGGTAATACCGCATATCGCGCTATTGAGCCACTCAACATTACCACAATGGAAATTACATAACCGCGACAGCCCTATGTACAATCAGTCCAATGAGAGAGCAGGACGTCATGTGATGTCATAGACCAGGAAACTATAAAGCACCCCTGAAAGCAGACCACAACATCTTTTGAAAAGTCCTGAAGAAAGTCATTTAGGGCATGCAGGAGGTATGGCAAGCGAACGCAGCGTCTCGTTCCCTCTCAGGGAACCAGGGTTACATACGTAACCTGAGACGTTCCCTTTCAAGGGAACTTCAAGCTGCGTTCGAGACGCAGTGGGAACCCTATACCCACTACGCCATACTGAGAAATGCTCTTCTGTGTGAAGTCCAAGCACACACTTAAGAAATAAGCAACCTAGCCCCAGGAGTGGAGAGGCTAGGTTGACATAGAGTCTATCCTAACAAGCTGAGGATCTGAATCAGGTGTGTTAAATAAGGGAGACATACACAATATGCAGAGCAGTGTTCCACGAGGACTGGAGTTGAGAACCCCTGGTCTAGGACATAGAATCTGACAAATATATGCGGTCAGGACCGGTAGTAAAAGGTGGAGGACAGAAGGCCTGCAGCACAATAGGACCGTCACATTAGTAGGGACCTTAGGAATGTAACCCGGCCTAAAAATGCAAAGCATTTTTACACCCTAGTCATAGGCATTGGCAAAAAATGGTAACCATACCAGGTGCAAATTCCAGACATGAAGGACCAACCGACAGAGCTTGCAAATCTCCAATTATCTTAATGGAAGAAATAGCGAGAAGAAATTAAGTCTTTACAGTGAGGAACTTTTCTGAAACCTCTTCAATAGGCTTGAAGGGAGCCAAAGCCAGACCCTCGAGTACAATGGCCAGGTCCCAAGCCGGTGCTCTGGAGTGCAAAGCAGGCCTCAGCCTCAATGTTTCATGGAGAAAACGAGTGATAAGAGGATCTCTCCTGAGAGAAGAAGCCCCCACAGGGGATTGATATGCAGATATGGCCGCTACATACACCTTCAAGGTAGAGGGAGATAATCCAGGAGACACACCATGTAGAGAACAGTTTCCATTTCAAAGAATGTAGTTTTCTCGTGGAGGGAGCTCTGGATTGAAGGATGGTCTCCACGACCTCAGTCGAGAGACCGTAACTTATGAGCTGGGCCCCACAAATCCGGGCGAGGGTGAAATCGTGCCCCCCGCCTGTGAAAGCAAGTCCCTCCTGACCGGGATCTCCATTGGAGAGCCGTCCAAGAGTGACACAAGGTCCGCCAACCACACTCTAGTCGGCCAGCGTGGGGCTACTAATGACAGATGAACATCGATATCGGGAGCGATAGCGGGGGAAAGGCGTACAGGTGTAGCCTCGGCCACACCTGTATGCCTTTCCCCCGATATCGCTCCCGATAACGATGCTCATATCGATATCAATCCTGTGATGAGGATGGATGGATGGATATATGAAAATAAGCGTCCTTCAAGTCTATTGTGACAAATCAGTCCTCGGACTGAATCTGTGATGCAATCTGTTTGTAAGCATCTTGAACTTGAGTTTCTGAACTCTGCCGTTTAGCTGACACAGATCTAGAATAGGACGAAACCCCCCAACCTTGTTGGGAACGATGAAGTATGAGAAATATCTGGCAGTAGTTTCCACGCTGCCATGAATTCTACTAAGTGAACCAGTCCCTCTAGACTGGCCTCGGGATTTGTTTAAACGGACACTTCGGAGCCCTAAAGCGGCGAACCGGCAGGGAACAACCGAACTGACCGTTCTACGACCTATGACTACGACTGACTGTTCTACGAGGAAAGAAAGAGGTCCCAGCGAGTCCTGCCAAAGCCGATGACGAGGACACAAGTGAAGGGAAAAGAGTGCAGAAGAAAGGAAAGGGAGGACCACAACGCAGAAAGTAAGTGCTTGGAAGGATCAAAATGAGTGTTAATGTTTTAAACTATTTATTTTCTATTTGTT
Organism: Pimephales promelas; assembly: GCF_988280905.1. NCBI lineage: Eukaryota > Metazoa > Chordata > Actinopteri > Cypriniformes > Leuciscidae > Pimephales > Pimephales promelas. Next base: position 10,789,586 of record NC_142784.1, read on the forward strand.
AAAAACTATATTATTTGCTATGTAGAGAATGATGAACATTGCTTGTTTGAACTGCAATGGACTAAGAGACGAAAATAAGTGTCAGAGTCTGAAGAGATTACTGAAAGAGACGCACTGGTTTAATGACACAGAACGGAAAACATAAAAAAGTACATTGGTGAATAACTCGTATTTCACACTCTGCCCTTGTGAAGTTGACTTGTTAATGTCAAGAAGTGAAGACCTAAGGTGCGCTGGCGCTGAATCAGGTGTGTTTAATTAAGGAGACATGCAAAACATGCCTTCGGAGGATGCATTCCACTGTAGGAAGGCTTCAAGGCACGTCCAAATCCAATGTTAGCTTCACTTCCTGTCTCCTACATACTTCATCTGATCGATTTTTGAAGGCAGCAGATGCATCCTTCTTTGCCTTTGATATTCTAGTTGGTGGTCAAAATAAAAATGAATAAACTGTTTTTAAGTGAAAAACATGATTTCATTTCACCTAATCAACTTTTTTGAGAGGTCTGTAAGCTAAGCAGACCTTTAAAAACGATTGGGGATCCAAGTCATTTTCTTCATAAAGGATTATGAGCTGATCTGGCAAGAGATATCGGTACCAACCTGTAAGTTGAATAGGTATAAATTCCCTTTAATTCTATTATTGGTGTGTGTGGGCGAGGGTAGATGTGTCATGTGTTGGGTGTTGTATCCTAATGTAGGCAAAATGTATCCTAATGGAGATAATAAAGGATAAACTAGCCAACTTGACTTTACACCAACAAACATTCTTTTCTGGGCTAGATCAAGATAGACAAAATGAAGGAGATTTTCATTCAGGTTTGCACTTAAAAAGAATGGTTACTAAACAGGAACGTGATTGGGAACCCCTGTTCTAGACCTTTTTTTTTCTTTTCTTGTCCAGCTGACCAGTGTCTTTGTTTTCAACAGCAAAACCGCATTCTGTTTGAACCTGCCCAGTCCAACTTTAATGTTTAACAAAGTCGAGCGTCAAACCAGGAACTGACAGCACAGAGAGCGCATGCAAATAAGAGTGAACAGTCATTTTAGACTAGTGGTTTGTGGTTGTCTACATACAGCAATTCTGGAAAGTTCAGGTTTCCGGTGCGTCATTGCACCATGTGCTTTCCACCATTGGTTGATATAATTAAAACCAAAACCCCTAAGAAAAGAGGAAGCTGGATATGCAATGCACTGACTTTGAACCAATGCAGAAACTCTTCGAACAAGTATCTCAATAGCTGTCTTGGGGTTCAACAAGACCAATGTAGAGCTAGAGAGCAGAACCGCATTATTGCACCGTCTGATCTGACGTCTCTTGGAGAGTACGATGAGGTAAGTTCTCAAATTCGAATTCTGTTATGAAGCGCCATGTGTCTGTTTCTTCTTGTGTGAGATTTTATGAATCCGATTCGTTGGAGATTTCTAAAAATGTTAATTTGAGGACTGACCTTTAATACTCAAAGTAAAGAGTCAAATATTTTCACCCTGGAGAGACAGGTGGGAGTAATGGCATAAAAATGCCCTTTAATGAATGCAGCAATATACAATATGTGATGTGTAATTGGACTTATTTAAAAGTATACAAGAACAGTTTGAATTCAGACAAATAACAAATAATATTTAATGTGTAATAATAGATATACAGTAATTCCACGTTCCACTTTTAGTTTATTGTCCATAGATGTAGTTCAGCTTCCCTTTTTACTTCACATTAAATGACCACAATCTGACTCACTTCCCTAAAAAAGAATACATGTATGTAGACAATTCAGGGCTTTTCTCTTTGCAAAAGGTGTTGAAAAATGTCAAATTAAATTATAGTTGATATTTATGTCATATTTATAGCAAGTAAAAACGTACAATTAAAGCTTTATTATTACCACAAAACACTTCTCAACTATTAAAAATGACACACTTTAAGAACTCCCAATTATTATATTATTAATGCTCAAGAAGAACTATTAATGCGTTGTGACATGAGCATGATTTCATTTGCTACTATGAAATTAATTCATCTGAACCTTTGGTTATTAGTGTTACCTAAACATACCTGCTTGTTGTATGTAACTTTTAATATTTTTTAGATGAATTATGTTTCTAATGCAAATAAGCGCATTCACAGTTGTGATTTTATTTATTCTTTGTAATTAAATGAAACAGAATGGAGGCCCCCAAAGTTTTTTTTTTCTTCTTATGCAATGCATTCTCATCCCAAGGCGTCATCTAACTGACAATTTTGATCATGCTGCAACATCCGACGCTTTAAGCACCCTTTAGCGTCAGTTAGATGACGCGATCCTAGGGCGTCATCTAACTGACGCTTTACCTTTAGATGACGTGGGTAGGTTTAGGTCTTGGGTAGGGTTACGGTGTGTGTCCACTGGCGCGGACAGAGCGTTTTCAATTCATTCCTATGGAAGTCGAGCTTCACGCTCGCGCAGTGCATTTTGAGATTGACAGTGGACCGGGCAGTTCTCGACTTTATGCAAATATCAAGCGAAAAACGCGGACGGCATCCAATTGATGTGCGGTTCGGGATTTGACTTCTGTTTTGAGATTTTAAAAATATACAAATTGTGCCGGAGTTTATACTGGATTTAGTGCGTAAATAATTTTGTTTACAAATTAGACGCTTTGCAGTTGTTATAGGCTATGTTAAATAATTTTGGATGTGCTCATTGTGATTATACTGGCTGGGTTTATAAAGGTTTATAAAATTGACGGGATATCTTTGCTTGGAGCATTTATGTAAACAAAGCTTGTCTATTTCCGAATGTAATCGCGTGCATCTCTGATGATTATAATGTGTGTATATGTTGAAAAAAAAAACAGATTAAACACACTCGCAACAGACATAGGCTACTCCAAAGTGGAGACGTTATAGCAACCCGGTCTCATCCCAAGACGTCATATAACTGACGTTTTGGGACGTCTTTTGACCATACGTCAATATTCGCCTTTTTAGGGCCCCCTTAAACGTCGGTAGATGAGGTTATGGGATCCTAACTCTACCCCAGACCTAAACCTAACCCTAAACCTAACCCGTCACAAACTGACGTTAAAGGTAAAGCGTCAGTTGTACCCTAAAAAGGCGGATATTGACGTATGGTCAAAAGACGAAGACGTCAGTTATATGACTTTTTGGGATGAGACTGTGTTAGTTATAGCGTTGCCAGCGGCACTGAGCTGAGTTTTGCCGCTGTAGTGGACACGCAACGTTAGGGTTAAGGCCAATTTATACTTCTGCGTCGAGGGTACGCCGTAGTGTACGGCGTTGGCTACGCACGTAGGCGACGCCATTGTGAGCATTTATACTTCTGCATTCAGGTCTTGGTTGCTCTGCAGTACTGCTCCGAAACGCTAGTTGGCGGCGGAGGGTTTTAATGTTCCACTGTGTTTAGATTCCTCGCGGCTAGGTTACTACAAGCAATGGGGACTGAAAGAGAGCGGATCATGTTGGAGTTGGAGCTTATTGAGGTGGAAAAACAGTTAATTTTAGTGAAATTACTAAAACTGAAAGGCAGAAATGAGAGAAGACGTCGGAGTAGATGGTATGTGTGGAAATGCGTGAGATGGTACGTGCGGAAATGCGTAGGAGGAAATGCGATGCTACCAAGCTGACCATTCACCGATCTTACGGTCCGCGTCGTCGCGACGTGTAGTTACATTTTTGAAGAGGTGCGCGTCAGGCTACGGCGAAGGGTACGCAATATGGGACGTGTCTGTGCGTATGCTACGCCGTACCTACCGCGCACACCCTACGCAGAAGTATAAATTGGCCTTTAGACGCGATCCTAGGGCGTCATAACTGATGTTAAATGCCTAAAGCGTCAGTTAGATGACGCATGGTCAAAAGCGTCAGTTAGATGACGCCTTGGGATGAGTACGGGCTGTCTTATGAGGTGTCCATTAACTTTTATGGGACCTTCTAATAAGACTCCTCGCTTTTACGGAACGTTGTGGACAAGAATGTTTACTAGACAACAAGTTGACTGGCAGGTGGTCTAAACTTACTAGTAACACTTTACATTAAAGTGCTGCTATTATGCTATTTTAAAATTTGTTTTGGAGTCTCCCAGAGCAGATTTATATGCATCAAAGGTCAAACAACTGTTTAATTTTCTTATAATATACATTTGCACATCACCACATTTTTCAATGATTCTCAAACGACTCGTCAGATACATTAAATCAACCTCTCTAAATCCCTCTTTTCCGTGAGCTACTCTGTTCTGATTGGCCAGACAGCTCATTCTGTTGGGATTTGTTTACCGTACCGTGTAGTAATGAGCGATGACGTCGAATTTACCATATCAATCCGAGCGCGAGTCTGATGATGAAACAATGAAAGAAATGTGGGGAAAAAATGGCTTTACCTTCACACTGTAGAGCACAGCGTCTTCTCAAAATGATCCTGTTTCCACAGGAATCAGCTGCTGTGTTTGAGGTTCAAGTTTTCCCTGGTGTCCGCACGTTCAATAAGTGGGCGGGCAATATGCTAATGTTTCATCTTGACGTCACTACGAAACAGCTTATGACCAGAGCCCATCTAACGGAGAGCCTTGGCACTTCCTATTAGCCCCGTTGTGTATCATCCTGGTTGCAGTTCCATTATAATTCCACTGGAGGTGATCGCGGGCGAGAGCAGAATGAATGGGAGTCTATGGGGCTAAACGGCTAAATATGTCTCTTTCACCTGCTTGTCGTTAAATCAAAATAGATTTTATTGTTGATTCCGCAAGTTCAATATAGATTATTGGCCGAAAGTGGAATGAACGAGTACTTATGTCCTTTTGATTTCTTACAGGTTAGGCCGTTGTTGGCCGGAACACGCTAGCATTCTGCTATTGTGTGACGTCATCATAGTTTTGAACGGATTTTTAGATCAGATAAGTGAACTTAAAAATGCAATTTTCAGCTGAGTGTATTATCTTAGCCCTCCCTTTTGAATGCAACTTTCAAATTACTTGACAAAAAATTACATCCTGAGAAAAGTGGATTTCTGGGGGTGAAAATGGTGAAACCCCATTGGCTCCCATTCATTCTGCACTCGACCGCGAGCGTCCCCGCATGGACAGAGACGCATTACTGCAGCCAGTCCAGAAACCGGATGTAACCAGCCAGTGCCAATAGAGTGCCGAAGTTACGATGTCACTCTGTAGGCCAAAACGCGGAAGTGAGTTAGCATTTTAGCACTACGGTTCCCTCGCTCTAATGTCTATGGGATTTTTGAATGGGTTTTTGCTAAATCGCCTGAAATAAGGTCTGCGGTGAACAAAGCCTCTAAATATTTTCACGTTTTGATCTCTGACATAGAACACACAGTTATAACCTGCTTGTGGTTTTTTAAACTTTATTGTGTCTGATTGTGTTTTCTAAAATCTTTATATGGGCTTCAAAATGTATAAATTTTGGCTTAACTTGTAAAGATTATCTTGCTAGACAAAACGTGTAAGGGTCACAACCCTTTGTTAAACACAGATCTTATTTTTTGCGATTTTCCAAAAGTCTATGGGGAAAATGCATTGCTTTTCGACCGAGGGAACCCATGCGCCCATCCTTTAAAGTGACGTCATCACTTCGGCACTCTATTCTCTTCAATTAGACATTCTCTGTTATGACTTGTTTGAAAAACGATTCATTTCCTTGACTCACAGTCGTCTCTTACTTTTGAAAGACAGAAACTTAAAACGGGCCACTTTCAGATTTAAAACTTTGTAGGATGTTTTCATTCACTTAGAGGTACACTGTAAACCTGTGAAATTCATGTTAAAACTTTGGCAGCTGTGTTTGCCAGTATTTTACCATAAAAAATGTGGTGGCAATCTTTTATATTTTACAGGACTTATATGGGGGGAAAAAAAACAGAATGTAAAGAAAACATTCACATCCAAAGAAATGGGCCACTACATGACGTCATCATAATAGATCACACTTTTTCTCTGATTTTCATGACATGTGCTTAATAAACACACAATTAAAGCAATCAGAGAAATTCTAAAGATAGAAAGTCCAATCCAAAGTCAAAAGCCCAACTAAAGCAAACACTCATCTCATCATTGGTTTTATTATTTTCAATAAAAAAATGTCAGTCTTAACCTCTGATAATTCTCAATAATAATTAAATTAAATTAAAATTAAAGTGCAATGCCACAAAACATAAAATATTACAACCATATTTTTTATGGTAAAGCACAACCAGCTGCCAGATTTTTTACAATAAACTATAGTTCAGTGCCGTAAAAACTAAAATGTTTCTACCTTATTTTTTTACGGTAAAGTACTGGCCACCAGTTTTCACCGTTAATTTTAGTTCATTGATGTAAAACAAAAATTGCTACCATATTTTTTAAGGTAAGGTACGTCTTGACGACACAGGATTCATGGGCTGATTTAATACAGAAAAAGCAGCCCTGAGCTCTCGTTGCATATTCCTTATATAGCCAGACCTTATTTGAGACATAAAACATGAGTTTAGTGGATATTTACTGTATTCCTCCACCATACTTACTGGGGGTAGAAGTTTTGACCATCTGCTAAGAACAGTGGAAATTAGCATTCATGAATTATGAACCTTATTGCAAAGCATTAGAACACACCGTCTGGTCTTGATTTGAGATGCTAGAATTGATTCGATTCGATTGCCTCGATACAAGTTGTTATCAAGCAAACTAGAATTTTAAATCTAGACTAGCTTAAGCAAGTTCATAATGTATATCCATATAAACAGTTCATAATTATGAAACATCATGAAAACAGGAACCATGGATGAATAAATACTTCTATATATTTTTCTGTTTGATATTTATTTTTCTCTTTAACCCTCTTTTGTCTCTTTTCAGGCTTTCGGGATGCCATTTACTCGCCGATGCTGATAGGTGACATCATATCCCTGTGCGAGCTAAACAGGAAAATGCTTTTGCATGCTTGAACAGGGGATTTACCACTTCCTCCTCCAATACCTATTACTTTCTGGTGAAGTGAAAGGCAAAACTGTTATCAAACATACTTGTTATTCTCGGTTGTCAAGAGTTAAAAGTAGACACGTGAAGAAAAGGAGAAGTAAACAGTCTTAATTTATTTGCATAAGCCTTGTTTAGAGCTTACACAGTCCAGATCCAAAAAAAATGGGGAGTCCAAATACCAGCAACTGCGTGGTCAACGACAACATGGTGCCCTTCGCCACCTTCTACATCCTCATCTTCATAATTGGAATTGCTGCCAGCATGGTGGCACTGTGGGCCTTCATAACCAGCCGAAGTGCTAAAAAGTGCATTAACGTTTACTTCATCAATCTCCTGACATCCGACTTCCTCCTCATGCTGGCGTTACCTGTCAAGATCGCCAAAGATCTGGGCAATGATTCAAAGGGTCTGACCATCTTTCACTGCCAAGTGAGTGGGCCGCTCATCTACATCAACTTGTACGCGTCCATCATCTTTCTAGCTTTTGTTAGCGTTCAGCGCTACCTCCAGATCACTCGCAGCTCCAAACTTCTGCGATTGCAGGAGGTGGGCTTTGCGGTTCTGATGTCATCGGTGGTCTGGTTCCTCGTGCTCTTCATCAATGTGCCTAACATGGCCATCCCTATCAAAGAAAACGTCGAAGACAAAGTTGGGCTAACATGTTCTGACTTAAAAGGCGATTTGGGCAAGCACTGGCACGCATTGTCTGTCTTTCTGGGCATGGCTATCTTCTTCAACGCTTCAGTAGCGGTGCTGTTGTCCAACGGCCTGGTCTTGAAGCAGCTGTGGGGTCGCCGTGAATCCGACCCTGAGGAACAGGCTAATGCCCGACATGCCTTCATAAACATCGCATTGGTGACCTTGGCTTACGTGGTGTGCTTCGTGCCGTACCACGCTGTGCGTATGCCGTACACTTTTGCACAGATTGAGGTCATCACTGAATGCACGCTGAGGAAGACTCTCTTCCTGGCCAAAGAATCTACTCTACTTCTCGCCATCCTGCACCTGTGTTTTGATCCAGTGCTGTACTTCGTCATCTGCCGTGCATTCAGGCATCAGATCACGAAGGCCTTCTCAATCATACGCACCGTTCCAAATGCAGATCCAGAGTGAAACTTCCATCGGAGGATGATGCACACCAATTGAATCTAAATATAGGGTGAAGAAAGATTCCTGTTGAACGACAGATCGGTACTGTAGGAAACAAACAAAGCAGAAGACTACGGACTAGGGGAAAGAAGAATGCACAAAGACCTTTGGCCAAAAATTGCACAAGATTTCAGTTGAAAAAGTCACTGAATTTTTTTTTTTTTTTTGCAAAATATGTATATGTTTAAACATAAGCCTTCTAATATGACTAAAGCTATGAAGACGGACTGTACAATAATGCTCAGAGGTTGATTATACAGTGATGTTTGTACTGTGTATATTATGGATATAGCTTGTAAATCATCAAAGTTTTTTTTGAAAAAAAAAATGAAGAAAGTTTTCTGTGATGGTGGTTTTAGAGGATTTGTACAGTATAAAAAAATATATATTTTGGGACAACTGACAGGAAGCAAAGTGGGGGGAAATTCAGGGTAAATTGTATTCCAGATCCAAAATTCCTAATAAAAATCTACAAATTAAGAATAATTTATATTGTAAGGGTTGATTATAAAGAGACGTTTTTTTTGAACTCTTAAATTTATATAATAAACTTAAATTCCTCCTGTAGTCATAATTGTATCCTATTTCATCACCAAAAAAACCAACACATTCTCATCCAACTGACGCTTTTGACCATACGTCAACATCCGACGCTTTAAGGCCAATTTATACTTCTGCGTAGGGTCCGCGCAGTAGGTACGGCGTAGCATACGCACAGACGCGTCCCATATCGCGCACCCTTTGCCGTAGCCTGACGCGCACCTCCTCAAAAATGTAACTACACGTCGCGACGACGCGGACCGCAAGATCTGTGAATGGTCGGCTTGGTAGCATCGCATTTCCTCCTACGCATTTCCGCACGTACCATCTCCTCCGACGTCTCCTTTTAGTTTTAATAATTTCGCTAAAATTAACTGTTTTTCCACCTCAATGAGCTCCAACTCCAACACGATCCGCTCTCTTTCAGTCGCCATTGCTTGTAATAACCTAGCCGTGAGGAATCTAAACACAGTGGAACATTAAAACCCTCCGCCGCCAACTAGCGTTTCGGAGCAGTACTGCAGAGCAACCAAGACCTGAATGCAGAAGTATAAATGCTCAAGACGGCGTCGCCTAGGTGCGTAGCCAATGCCGTACACTACGCCGTACCCTCGACGCAGAAGTATAAATTGGCCTTTACTGCAGAGCAGCTAGATGACGCGGGTAGGTTTAGGTTTGGGGTAGGGTAAACGTTAGACCACTAGGATAGCGTCATCTAACTGATATTAAAGGGTGCCCTAAATTGTCGGATGTTGACGTATGGTCAAAAGCGCCAGTTAGATGACGCCTTGGGATGAAAACGGGCTGAAAAAAAAAAACATTTTAAATGTGTTTTTTTTATAGCTTGAATGTAACTTTACACCCTTGCCTCATTTAATATATGCAGTACCTTCCCTATCTCACGACCAATTCGTACGAATTCGTACGAGTGGTTAAAAAGTGGCTAATTCGTACGACCTTACTCATACGAATTCATACAATTTGTCTAAACCCACTTGATGGTTGGGTTTAGGGGCGGGGTCAGGGGTAGGTCATTCGTACGAATTCATACAAATTGGCCAATTCGTAAAATATGTACGATTTAGCAAAGTCGCACTAATTTGTACGAGTGAGGTTGTATGAATTGTTACGAATTAGCCACCATTCGTACGAATTCCCGTGAGATCAGGTTGGCAGTATGAATGTGCGAATGAGCCACCCACTCACTCACCAGCTCAGAGATCCACTCGTTGATGATTACATGTTGACCTGATTGGTTACAAGGTAGTTAGTTTGTGACATCTAAAACACCAGTGATTTCAAACCACATTTTTGAGACAATACTCAACAATGGTGTTGACTTGTTAATTTACACATGGTTTGTCTTAAAGCACATTAAAAACACCAAATAGACACCATTAAAAGCTTGAATTTCACCACAGGGGAACTTTAAGATTTTTAATAAATCAATGTCACATTGTTAATGATGTCTCTGTCTTGTCTCTTATTTGATTAATGACCTTTTTAGTTGTATTTTCAGTTACCTCTTTATTCCCAGAAATGAGTGAAAGAGGGGCCATTGATGTCAGTTCTATGAGTCACGTCTCTGATGATATGACTGTGTCTCAAAATCTAGAGTATGTTAAAACAACAGACACAATCAGATAAAAGACAAAGTAATATAGAGTTTTTAGCTTCTTTTTAAACGTGCCCACAAAGTCCACAGATCTTTGATCATGCTCTTTAATCTGGAGCGAGGGACAACAAGACCGATTTGGACCGTAGGATCTCAAATTACTGGAGTTCGCAACAACGCAACAACTCTTCTATATAAACAGGAGTTTGGCCCTGCAATGCTCTAAACACAATCACAAGGATTTTAAAATGAACTGTAAATCTAACATAGGAGCCATTGTAAGGACATTTAAATTGGTGTTACATGTGATCTCTTTGACGACTTAGTTAAAAGCGTAGCAAGAGCATTTTGAACCACTTGTAATTGTTTCAAGGATGAACAACTAAGACAAGTAAAAAGAGAATTACAATAATCAAGGCAGGAGGAAATGAAAGCATGATCCTATCCATCTCCACTTTAGACTGACCTCAATTTCGCAATGTTTCTCGACTGATAAAAACTGGTACGAACCAGAGAGTTAACTTGTTGATCAAAACATAAATTATGAAGGGTATACCCTTCATAACTTATAAGTTTAACAGAGAGCGATAAAGGGCCAAAACTTTCCCTCACCTTAGGGAAAACACCAGCAGAGTATTTCAATTTTTTGCCATTTAAACTTTTATAGAGTTTATACAATATAAAAGAACAGTTCATAATTTCAGGAGGCAGCAAATGCAAAGGGGCCAAAACAGGACCACAGGATAGAGATGTGGTCGATAATTCTGAAGTCTAATTTGTTGTTGTCGTTGGTGAAAGTGGTTGAACACAGCTTGTTTAAAATAAATTGGAGCCTGAGCAGATGTTAGTGAATTAATAATTATAGAAAGCACACAATGGCCAATAGTGTTTATAGAGCGAATTAGTTTAGTGAGATCTTCTAATGTTATCGAAAAAAAAAAAATACGTATCCAGGGTATTGGCCTGAAGAAAAAAAAAAGGTAGGCTATATTCGTGGGAAAGGAGGAACAACAATGCTATCTCGAATATTTTTTTTATCTTGCCTACAAGAAAAAGACTGTTAGAATTGTTAAGCATTTAGGCACGTGCAGAGGGAGGGGGGCGTTGGTTGTTCGAGCACCTGCCCTTTTGCCCCTTGGTGCCCAAAGTGCCCTTTTGTCAGGACAAAATTTCCTCTCCTTTTTTTGTATTTAAAGGTACTTTTGTGGATGCCTGCCCAATCTAACTAGTAGTAAAATGAATGAATAATAATTTAGCCGTAAATAAAATGATCCACATGATGACCTTTCACCTGACAAACTCATCCGGGACGATTCCTCACGCTGCACGCGCATTTTTTAATTTCGCGCGGCTACGCGCAATCGCGCATTCCCAGAGGATATCTTCAACTCTTGCGGCTGCTGGTAAGTGGTGTTCTATTCTCAGCGAAGTGATTTTGATGTTTGTTTACTTATTATTATTTTACTAGAACGACGTGAAGAGAGCATGCGGAGAGATATTGTTTGTATTGCTGTGTGTAGGCTGTAGAAGTAACGTTAGCTTGCTGTTTGAGGGAGAAAGGTTTCACGGGCGTGGAGGGGTGTTATTTGACTAAAAACTATTATTTTTTACTTTAAACTATTATTATTATTATAGTATTTATTTAAAAAACGTGAAGTGCCATACAAATTATTATCACAACTCTGGTAAGTTATCACATAGGCTTACCAGTTAGTATCTTATGTTTTGTGTGCAGAAGCCTCTGTGAACATCTCCCCTGTAACGTTTCTATTATATACTGTTGTAATATTATACTTTAGCAGTCTGGGCAGAATCTGTAGCTTTAGCAGGTCAGTGAACTAGTGAGCCAGTTCCAAACACTGTCAGCAATCTTTACATCTTGTCATGGTCATATAAAAATGGTTTAATCAGCTAATACCCTATATTTCTGTTTATTTTAATGTCTACAGTCTCAGATCAACTCCAGCAGCAGTAGCAGTAACAACATCAACAGCAAAGGCAGCAAACTCACAAGGACTTCAGTAAGAATTTACCAGAACAGGTATCACATTTCATTTCATTTATTTTCTATTCTCTCTTTTCATGGTAATGCAACACGAAATACCACAAGAACAATTTAACAAATCAAACCAACACAAAGTACATTCCATGACAAAAAAAAAAAGAACAGGAGTAGGATGAAGAAAAAAATCTTATAAGCTCCTACCCTATTCCTATAAACAAGATAAACAAATTAGATGACCTCACCAACATAAAATGACAAACAACAGAAAACTTAAAATATATATATATATATATATATATATATATATATATATATACACACATGCATATACACATACGACAAGCCCAAACCAGATATAATCTACCTTCAATTATAACACATTTTTCTCTCTTTGTCTATTATTATTATAATTAATATTATTATCTATTAATACTAATTCTGCTTACATAATACTAGATAAACAAACCCAACAAGGATAAAATAATGACAGATCCAACAGCCAAAATAGCAACGAAAGCATAATTATTGTAATAATTCTATTATTTTTCACATTCTTCTTTATAGACTTTAAGTATCTTTTGTTTATAATTATTTTTAAATTGTAAGATATTTGAACAACATTTTAGATCATTTTCTAGAAGATTCCATCTTTTCACACCAGAGACTGAAACACACATTTGTTTGAGGGTATTTCCAGCAAAAGGTTGTTTGAAGTCATTATTTCTTCTGCTTGTCTCACTATTTAAAGTAAAAAGGGTTTGCAGTCCACACGGTAACAGGCAGTGTTTAGCTTTGTGAACAACTAACAAAGTTTGTAAAGAAACCAAGTCCTTCAATTTAAGTAGTCCTGACTCCAGAAACAGTCCTGTAGTGTGTTCTCTGGGAGCAACTCCATGAATTATTCTCAAAGCCCTTTTTTGCAAAATAAACAAGGGCGCTAAATTTGTAAAATAAGAATTCCCCCAAATCTCCAAACAATACATCAAATATGGCAAAATAAAAGAACAATACAGAATTCTCATTGCCTTACAATTTAACATAAACTTTACTTTACTCATAACGGCAATGTTTCTACAAATTGTATTTCTTACATAAGCTATGTGTGACTTCCATTTAAGTTTTTCATCAATGAGTACTGCTAAAAACCTAAATTCTGACGCTCTCTCAATAATTATTCCATTAAAACTCAGACTAACATTGTCAAAACATTTTTGATTTGTAAATAGCATAAATTTTGTTTTACTTAAATTTAATGACAGTCTATTTTTATTAAACCATTTCTGAAGTAGGACCAATTCTTGTTCAATAGTTTTCACTAATACGTTTAAGTTTTTCCCTGATGCAAAAAAATTTGTATCGTCTGCAAAAAGAACAAAACGTAAAATCTTTGATTCCTCACAGAGATCATTAATATATAAAGAAAATAATTTAGGCCCCAGCACAGAGCCTTGAGGGACTCCACATTGAATAAGTTCCAACTTAGATTCATGGCCTAAATACTCAACATATTGTTGTCTATTTTCTAAATAACTAATAATCCAATTTAATACTACACCTCTAATTCCATATGTCTGTAATTTAGATATCAATATACCATGATCAAGGGTGTCGAAGGCCTTTTTAAGATCAATAAAAACACCAATCGTATGATTTTTTTTTTTTTTCCAATTCTGTAGTAATATCTTCTGTGATTTTCATCAAAGCCATAGATGTTGAGCGGGTGCTTCGAAAAACCCAAACTGATTATCATGTATCAATGAATTTTTTTCAAGAAAACAATCAAATTTTTGAACAAAAAGCTTCTCAATAATTTTCGAAAATTGGGAAAGCAGCGATATAGGCCTATAATTTGTGAGACTATGCCTATCACCAGATTTAAATAAGGGAATAATTTTAGCCACCTTAATTTTTTCTGGAAAAAAACTTGAATTAAAAGACAAATTTATAATATATTTTAATGGTCTACTAATACAACTTATAGTTTCTTTGACGATATACATATCTAAGCCATCACGATCACATGAATATTTACTTTTTAATTTAGATACAGTAGAAATAATTTCATTCTCACCAACTTCATCAAGAAAGAGAGATTGCATGACTCTACTTTCACCTGTCCAGCTTTTATTTTCATTATGTAGTGGTATAGTTTTGGCAAGATTTGGACCGACATTACAAAAAAAAGAATTAAATTCATCAGCCATTTTTCCACCACTTATCTCCAGATTCTGTTCATTCGTTAAGTATAATGGCTGACAACAATTTACTTCACTGCCCATGACCTCCCTTAAGACTTTCCACATTCTTTTGATATTACTTTTATTATCTATCAACAAGTTTGTATAATATTCTTTCTTTGCACGTCTCATTATAGAAGTCAGCTTATTTTTATAGGCTTTATATTTTTTTTCTGCATTAGCTGTCCGATATTTTGCAAAATCCCGATAAAGCTTATTCTTCTTTTTACACGGTTTCGATACCCTTCGTTAACCAAGGTTTTTTATTATTTCTTGCTCTATTATTCATTGTTTTCATAGGACAATTTTTGTTATATAACCATAGATACTTTTCAACAAATAATTCATAAGCCTTATTAACATTATTTGTACTATAAACATTATCCCATTGTTCTTTCATAAGAGCATCCTTAAATCTATTTAATCTTTCCTCCGTTCTTAACCTAATATCTTTACTAGACTTATCTTTATTTGTTTTTACTTCACAGAGGTAAGTTACAAATATCGGTAAATGATCAGTTGTGTCGTTTATCAAAAGACCACTTTTAACGGTTTTATCAATTTTATTTTAAAAAATGTTGTCAATTAATGTGGCACAACTGGAAGTTATTTGGCTAGGCCTAGTAATGGTGGGATAAAGGCCTCTGCTATACATTAAATCAAGAAACTCTAAACTACCAGTATGATTAGACACATTCAAAAGATTTATATTAAAGTCCCCGCAAATTATAGACACTTTATTTTCATTAATCCCAAATAATAATTGCTCCAGTTTGTTATTAAATGTTGTAATGCTAGACCCTGGAGTTCTATATATACATGTAACAACAATATTCCTCTGTTTCTTCATTTCAATTTCAATAGTTAAACATTCCATTAAATCATTAATGTGAAAAATCTTGTAAAGTATTAATTGCTGTTTCTGTTTGCTTTGTTTTTATTTTCATCGTATATAAAATGTAACTCTTGTATTTTTGTGAATCAGTTTTTGCCATGAAAATAGCCACAGATGCTGATATGCCATTAAATAAAACTATACTGTACTGCACAAAACATGGGCCACGATAATTTTGTCCCACAGTTCACTATAACAGCTGTTCTTTATTATTCTGTATAACAGAGAAGAAAAAGCCATCAGGTTGGGACAACATAAGATGCTTCAGTTTCTAATCCCAGAGTTATATATAAAGCACATAAATTATTTTTTTAAAATTTTAAACTTTAAATTTGTCTTTTCTGTTCTGTTTCTTTTTCAAAACTGCATCAATGCATTTGCTGCTGTATCGATGCAGAATCATCTGTATTGATGTATTACTGTATTGATATTTTGAGCACAGCCCTATTTAAAGCCTTGTTTCCATGTGCCCCATTTTATACTTTGAGCACCTGCCCCTCCAGAGGTCTCTGCACGGCCCATATGATATAATAATTCATTGTTGTCATTGGTAATTTCAGATGCATTAGCTAAAGTTAACAAATGCAACTTGATTTTCAGAAAAAAAATTATTAGCATTTGCTGATATGAACATGGATGAATAAATGCGGTGTAGAACTTGTTTATTTTTAGTTTATGGGAACTAAATTTAACTAAATAAATTTACCCAGTAAATCATCCATCATTTCACACACGATAAACTCCACATTTAAAGTTCAACTGTAGCAGTGAAATTGCTTTATTAATTGTCGAAAGAGATGTGGATCCAGAGTAACCAATCCAGTGTAAGGTCACATCATGCCCGATCACTGGTGCGAGACATTCAACCCGGTTGCTTGGTGATGACGGAGTGCAGTGAACGCGCTTGGCGTAACACTATCCAGAGAAGACATTGGGATACAACTTTACTCTTTCAACGTGTGTATTTGAGCATTTCAGATCACTTTATAGCATTCATGTTTTAGACTTGAGGGGAAATCGACAACCGCACAATGTCTTTCCCCATACTGCATTACGGGAATATTGACGTGTGGACATCCATTGATTAAGGCTGTGCTCGTCGCCGAGTCAAAACAAGATGCCTAGCCGTCAAAAGAAAATCATATTCTCTATCGGAGGGGTGCTCTGCTTTGGCTGTGTTCTGGTCGTGGCAGCTGCGATGGGGACTCAGTTTTGGGTTCAAGCGGCTGTTCTGTGTCAGACGGGCGCACAGATCGTGAACGCGTCGGGAGCAGAACTGGAGAAATTCATCGGGAGCGCGACCTACGGGCTTTTCCACGGGAAGGGGATGAAACAGTGTGGTCTGGGAGACAGACGCTTTTATTTCTCTTGTGAGTAACTTAGGAAGTAAAAGTCTTAAGAACAGGTTCTCAATGCAATACAAGACAAATTGCAATAAGCCTTCAAAAGTATTTGGACACTCACATTATAGCCTATAACAATTCACAAATATGTGGTAAATCATAAAACGGTAGATATGATTTACAGTCTTTGTGGTTGCAAAGCTGTTGCATCATTTTTTGATGCCACATTTTTTGATTCCACTATTTTTGTTTGTGATTTTGCAATGTAAATTTATCTTTTGCTCCCCTTATGTTTTTATATGGCATCGGAAGGCTGGTATAGTCCATGGGTCATATGGACTACCTTTATAATTTTTATTTTATTTTTGAAGCCTTAAAAGATCTGAATTAAAGCTTGGAAAAGAGCAACCAATATATTATTCAGATTGTCTTCTTCTGTGTGCTATAGAAGAAAGAAAGTTTAAAAGGTTTAGAACAACGTGAGGTTAAGTACATGATGACAGAATTTAAAAATATTTGATGAAATATCCCTTTAAATGTCCAAATACTTTTTGAGGCCACTGACATGTTACACACCTCTTTCAAATTATATATATATATACATAATTATTTTTTTTATTACATTTTATACTGTAGAAACCGATTTAGTTGAAACCAATTTATTTCGCCTAAATCTAACTCTTGCCATCACAATTTTTTTTTTTACATTTAAAAAAAACATCACACTATTTTTCTCATGGGGACCAAACAAATGGGACATCTTCTCCTGTGTTAACCAATATAGGGTTTATCAGGCCACACACACAACCACCTTTTCAGTCATCAACCTGTTTTGGAAAATCGTTCCTGTATCCTCCAAAAGTCATCACACACACATGCATAGCAAGTAAGTCCCGTTGAAATAACTTTTAAGAGTCAAAGGGCCGGCTTTAAGAGACATCTGATTCATTTAAAACCAAGTAATATGAAGCTTTTCAGTTTGTTTTTTTGTTTGTTTGAGTTTTGGGAGGCACTAGACTCATTGAATGGGGCTCAACTGATGGATCTTTTATGACAGCTTCGTGTACAACAGGATTCTTTCCTAATGAGATCTGGAAACAACCCAGATACCAGAGCCAGACATTTAGTAGAACAAAAGTGAAGTGAGGTGAAGGCCAAGTATGGCAAACCATACTCAGAAGATCTCCCTGCTTTTAACCCATCCACGTTAGTGCACACACATTAGGAGAACATATTTAACACACACACACTGCAAACCGTGAACACACACCCGGAGCACTGAGCAGCCATTTTGGCTGTGGCGCCCGAGGAGTGATTGTATGGGTTAGTCATTTCCTGCTGGTATTGAGAATCAGTCTAACTCTCTAACCATTTGGCCATGACTGACCCCCTTTAGCATTTTGTCATTATAAATTTGTTTTTACTCACAAGGAGATGCATAAAAAATGGGGACAGAAACTTTAATTTTATTCTCCATTCTCTTTGTCACAGAGAGGAAATTGTCTTTGCATATCTCCATAAATTTATCCCATAAATAAATGCTTACATATCGACACACAAACAGAATTAAACAACTGCATAATTCCTTGACGCATGTCCAAGCATCCCACAATAATATTAAAAAGATAAAACTGCTAATATTAAATGAACAGAGATTACTTTAAATCATTTTCATTTCATACACACTCAAACTGTAAAAAATGCCAATTCTTTGTAATTATTTGTGAAATTTACTTGCAATTTCTGAGTGAAAATGTCAGTGAATCTTATAATGACAGGAAATATAATATAACAGGAAACACACGCAACAGGCAGTGAGATTGCAGACAATGATGACAAATGAAAAACTGTCTCACCGCACATTTTACGCATGTATGAATCATAATGATTCGTGGCCTTACCCTCACCTACATTTTGAACTCTAGAAATCTCTTTACTCTGTAGTCTTTCCTGACCTGATGGACGTGGTTCCAGCCAGTCTACATGTGAGCGTCATCTTCTTCTGCGCAGTGCTCATCGTCTTCTCCTCGGTGTCCTGTGGGTTCTTCTTCTTCAATGCCTTCGGAAGCCCATATGAGACGCTGCATGGACCCCAGGGCCTTTACCTCTGGAACATGATAACCTGTAAGACACACACACAAACACACACGTGATTCTCACTCTGGATATTCTCTCAACCAACTCCATTAAGTTCATCCTGGGATGCTTTATAAGTGTCATGGGATGCCAGATTTCCTTAACTTTTTTGGATGAAAAATAACAACAAAAACTGTAAATACAATTAATAAGTAAATATAATAACATTAAACATGTAGTTAAGTTCATAGATTCAGGTCAATAGATGCTTGAGAAAAAATCCAGATCCTGCAGACAGTATGTGATGAATATTTCACACATGCATCCACACAGACTGGGTCTATACTGAACCACGACAGGAACGCGCCTCTGCGATTGTTTGTCTGTTAGTTGTGAGAAAGCGAGCTCAGCTATACCGTGAAGAGAGAATTGATAAATGACATCATAAATAAGTAAAGTGATGGAAATGAATGCGCTTGGTGGAACTGGCCAGATTTCCACTCCATCTCTAGTGTCAGGTGCCTCTGTTGTGTTTGTACTGATGGAGGCCATTTGACCTGTCCACACAATTAAACCATTAAGTCAAAAAATAAAGCAGGATCACTTGCAGTGATAGGAAGAAAGAATACTGTGTTAGACTTTGGAGATTAATAGCAATTCCGAAGTAGTGTACAGCATATATATATATATATATATATATATATATACAGTGTTGGGGAAGCTACTCTGAAACTGTAGTTTGACAAGCTACAAGCTACTCGTCCGTTAAACTACAGTCAAGTTACCCTTTTGGAAAAGTAGCTAGCTACACTACAAGTTACTATCAAAAAGTAGCTAGCTACGTTGAAACTACTTTTGCTTTTTGAACAACATATTATAAATATTATATTACATATTATTATTATAACATGCTATAAATTATATATTATAAATAACTGAATAAGTGTCTGATAAATGTTTTAATTAAAATATTTAGTGTTTGAAACAATGCAATACAATTATGATTTCATAGAGTTTTGTTTTATTACACACAACACATATCTCAGACTGTTTGTCAAAAGTGCAAAATTGCAACAAATAGCCTAGAAACATTGCAAGAACAAAATATACATTAAACATAAATTGCATTTAGAACATTTTCTCAAAAATACCGATTGAACTTGGACAAATAAGACCATGGGTAATTAACGTTAGTTGTTTCTCCATCATCCAAATCTGCCGTCACCTCTTGCTCCATCATGGACAATCATAATATGGGTGTGTCACTGTCAACCCACTTCTTTACGTCAGTGAACCGTTAGCCGCAAGACGCGTGATTAAACAACAGGTGGCGGTAATGGCAAAAAAATGAGTTTGTAATCTAACGAGAAGAAGAATATCCTTGCATCGCGCTGATTCGCGCAGGCTCGACAAATGCAATGTAGCTTTTGCTTGCGCTAAACCGCTACTTGCTGCAAAAAGTAGTTAGCTACTGGAAAAGCTACACTGTTTAAAAAGCAACTGAGCTACTGCCAAGCTACTGAACAATGTAGTTAAGTTAGTAGCGTCATACTTGTAGTTAACTACTCCCCAACACTGTATATATATATATATATATATATATATATATATATATATACAGTATATATACCATTCAAAGTTTAATTTGAACCCATACCTCTTTTAACTAATTTTTGAAATGTTAAAGGGGTCATGAACTGGCTTTTTAAATTGTATTATATTGTTGTCTGAGGTCAATTTATGTCATTCGCTTGGTTTTTGCATTCAAAAACATCACAATGAATAAGTAATTATATTTCATAGCTATTTTGTACCCAAGTTTTGAGCCTAGCTGAAAAACACTCGTTTTTTATGGGCGTCTCGCACTGAAGACTTGGAAGTAAACGCCCACTGCTGTGAGTGGATAACAGTTTTGCATATTATAATGAGTTTCAACTCACCCGTCAATCCACTTGGGGGAAATTGTTTTGAAAACGTCCAATGTTGTAAAATGGCAACTGGAATGATTCGCCCATACATGTTCGACCCAGAGTCCGTGTGTTGCACAATTCCTGTCAGATCCAATATAGACGGCACAGCACCGTTCTTTACTCTTAATCAGTCTGCAAATCCAGTCTTGTTTACACAACAATCGTCAGTGAAATGAAGCGAACAGACAGATAATGTTTTTACCTCATCAGCTGGAACGTCATTAAAAATAAAGTTTATCCTATTGGAATCCAGAGGAAGCTTATGCAGGGACTGTCTTCTTCCACAACCAGCCACTGCACAATATTCCGTAAAGCTCGGTAGCTCGATCCGGTTTGTCATCACGATGTGGCCGATGTCGATGCCGAATCAATGGGCGGGGCTAAACCGTCCGTGTTGGTAGGCGTTGGTCTTCTTCTGCGGGGGTGGTGTTTTATCCTCTTTGTCTTCATAGTTCCCCACTTTGAAAAATGAGTCGTTCGCTGAGGCTGGTGTCAATAAAAGCTTTTATTGGACTAACAAGGATGTTTTCGGTTCTGAAACTTACAGGATATTCTTATAATATGATGACCTCTTAGATGTCAAACGCTCAATGAAAATCTGATATCTCAGTTTATCACTCCTTTAATATTATTTCAATTCTGTGATTTCCTCACCCTTGTGTTTTTCAAAGAAGTTAACAAAAGGAGATGTGTGTTTGAATATATTAGCTACTGTTTTCCATACAATGAAAGTGGATGATGATTTCTACCTTTGAGATCCAAAATGGTCAAAAGGTCCCGTAATGGTTTGGTTACGCTAGCGAAATTCTGCAGGCAAAAAATATCCGTTATGTGTTGTCAATAGTGTGGGGAAGCAATCGTACTAAAAACCTTATGTGCATTTAAATGTGTTGCACCAAGACATCAATGACGTTTGTTCTGCGTTTGTGGTTCTCATGACTGATCATTAAATGAATAGCAACTCCAAAGGGAGTTTGAAGTAAGTAATGCTAGTGTTAGTCATATGAACTTTTTAAGGTACTTGTCTGCCCTTTTTGGAGACTGACAGGATGAATCACTAGCGTTGTATGAAAAAGAGCAGACAGAACTGTTGTTTTGGGCTGTAATTGAAGGCTCTAAAAGGCTAAATGTAGATAAAGTATCTTTTATACCTTACCAGATAAAGTGCACGTATAAGTGACAAGTCAAGCAAAGTTCCTCTACAGTAAAGGGATGTGGTAAAAACCCAAGCTTCAAGAATACAGCTAAACTCAACGATGGTGGCTCTGTGACTTCTCTCATTTAAAGCCAGCATGAAACGGAAGTTGCGATTTTCTTTTCTTCTTTATTGTGACGTAGTGAAACGGCTTCTCGAACAAGAACAAATGTGGGACGGGACTTGATTTTGACAATTAGGAATGGATTGGCTGGTCGTGGTTTGCGATTGGTGGATCTTGTGTGAGTGACATCATCAGAGAAGAGAAGAGGGAGCAGAAGCTATTTTGATTAAACATTACAAGGATACATTCATTTTAAAAAAAAAAGTGATGTGCATGTATAAATCATTAATAAATACTGCAGTTTTCTAAAATGAATTAAGAATTGTCCATTTTGATTTTATGATGACTTTAAATGGATCACACAAATATGAATCATTTACATTTGTGTTTTTACATCAGTACAAGACGTTATGACTTTCTTTTTTTCAGGGAAACACATACAACAACATACATTGTCCGTGCAATGGAAGTCAATAAAATTCCAATGTTATTTTGGACCCCATTGACATTCAATGTAGCTCAAAAACATGAGAAAAATGACCTAATTTAAATTTTTAGGTGATATGAACTAACCTTTTAAGAATTAGGGAAGCTTGTTTCTGCCCAACCAACGGCAATTGGTACGAATTTTACAAGGTGGCTAAATCGCACGAATTCATATGACCTCACTCGTACGATTTTTTGTAAATCGTACATATTTTATGAGTTTCCCAATTCGTATGAATTCGTACGAATGACCTACCACTGCCCCCGCCTCTAAACCTACGCATCACGTGGGTTTAGACAATTGTACGAATTCATATGTACGATTTTTGGTAAATCGCACATATTTTATAAGTTTCCCAATTCGTATGAGTTCATACGAATGACCTACCACTGACCCCGCCTCTAAACCTACGCATCTCGTGGGTTTAGACAAATCGTACAAATTCATATGTACGATTTTTGGTAAATCGCACATATTTTATGAGTTTCCCAATTCGTATGAATTCGTACGAATGACCTACCACTGACCCCCGCCTCTAAACCTATGCATCACGTGGGTTTAGACAAATCGTACGAATTCATATGTAAGGGTAAGAGGTAGGTCATTCGTATGAATTCATACGAATTGGCCAATTCGTAAAATATGTACTATTTAGCAAAACCGTATTAATTCGTACGAGTGAGGTCGTATGAATTGTTACGAAGAATTAGCCACTTTTTAATCATTCGTCGAATTCGTACGACTTGGTCGTGAGATCGGGTTAAAAAATCTCACAATTAACATGTTTTTTTTCTCAGAATTGTGACTTTATATCTCGCAATAAGGACTTTATAACTTACGATTTTGAGTTTATATCTTACAATTGTACATTTACACTTATGCATTTGGCAGACGCTTTTACCCACAGCAACTTGCATTGCATTTCATTGTATACATTTAGATTCTTATCAGTTCTTGCTTTCCCTGGGAATCGAACCCATGTCCTTGGTGTTGCAAGCACCAACGCTCTACTGTTTAAGATACAGGAAATTCTGTGTTTAATCCCGAGTTTAAAAACTCACAATTCTTACTTTTTCCTCTCAGAATTGTGAGATATAAACTCGCATTTGCAAGAAAATGACTTTTTAGTGTTTTTTATTCTGTGGTGGAAACAAACTTCCACAAAGAACAGCTTTTCTATTATGCGAAATGTATTATTCTCTCTTTTTCCAGGTTTCTGTGGCTGCTTGGTCCTTATTCTGTTCTCCTCCGAGGTCAAGCTGCATCACCTGACCGAGATCATCTTCAACTTCAACGAGGTGAGCTTCGTCTACAAGACCCAAAGCGAGAGGTACGACAGATCCTTCTGGCTCATCTTCCTCGCCTTCCTCACGCACGGTCTCAACATCTTGCTCATCCGCCTTGCTGGGATCCAGTTCCCCTTTCAGGAGGCCAAAGAGTCCGACGTTAGCACGGGAGCTGCGGATCTCATGTACTGACCAGCTCTTTTGTTCGACTTCTTCCCTTTCCCCTGCACACGTCATCCAACCGCAGCGACTGCCACTTCTCAACAGGAGCCTTCAGAAAAGCAGCATCCGGTTTGTTTACAGCTGACCAGGCAAGGCACATCTGAGCCTCTCAAGCTATTCAGACCATGTGTGGCGGTGAACTTGGAGACGCTCGTGTGTCTGCGAGAGAGAAGGGTTCTTATCTCGCAGTGGGGAGGCGGGAGCGAGAAACTCTCTCTTTCATTCATTCTGTCAATCACTGAAACAATTAACACTCACCATTTCAAACGGCTGATGAAAACACCCTAGCTGGGGACATCACAGTTTCCTTTCGCTGTGGATCTTTCATAGTCCGGTTGTTGTAGCACAAAGGGATGCCACAATTGGCAATTCTACAGTGACTCCAAAAAGTATTTTGACACTTAAGCCACACTTAAATATTTATAAATGTCTTTGCATTAGATAACAAATTAATCAAGCCAAGCAGCACAAAAAGAAGTTTGTTTATATACCCACTAAAAATCTGCAAAAACGGCTTAGAAATGTGAAGTTAGCTCTGAGCAGTGTTAGCTGAAACTAAAGCTAAAACCATTTAAAACAACATTATTTTCATTACTTGAAAGAAAATAAACCTGAAATATTTTTAAGTCATGAATCAAACTAAACGTAAAACCTAAACCTGAATAAAAAACCCTCATAAAAAATAGTAAAAGTTAAAGTTTGTTAAAACTAAAACAGTAAAAGTTGCTAAAACTAAAACAGAAAACATTCAAATAAAGTGTCATTTAAAAATATCTAACAAAGTATATCAAGGATACTAAAATAACACTGGCTTTAAGATAAGATCTAGAATCATTCATTTGCAGTTGACATGGCCCTGATCCGCGGCTGTACCACAAACACTTGGGCACTATTTTTATTTCAAATTCAGAAGCTATGCAGCATTTTTTATTAAAATAAATGTTTTGTCAGCATTGCGATTCTCTTTGTACACTTTTACAAACTTCAATGCACGTTTAAACACAATTTAAACAACGTAGGCCTGTAATTCTATGCATTACTTTTGTATTAAGTTGCTCAAGCAAGTGGTCAAATATTTAACCATGTATTTATATTAAAATATAAATATTAAAAATGCAAACATTTTAAATTAAAACTTAAAATTGACAAAAACTGGCATTTCAAATTTTATTATATTGTTTTCTGAGGTCAACTTATGACGTTCGCTTGTTGTTTTGCATTCAAAAACATCCAAATGAATAAGTAATAGGCTATTTTATACCCTAGTTTTGAGCCTAACTGAAAAACACTCGGTTTTTATGGGCGTCTCGCACTGAAGACTTGGAAGTAACGCCCACTGCTGTGAGTGGATAACAGTTTTGCATATTATAATGAGTTTCAACTCACCCGTCAGTCCACTTGGGGGAAATTGTTTTGAAAACGTCCAATGATGTAAAAATGGCAACCGGAGTGATTCGCCCATACATGTTCGACCCAGAGTCTGTGTGTTGCACAATTCCTGTCAGATTCAATATAGACGGGACAGCGAACCGTGCGCTGTCACTTTATTTCAGTGTTTGCAGCACAGCAAAAATAGACTCGGCACGGAAACGATCTCTGCGCTGCTGTATCCACACCGTACCTGGAACGGACTGCATTGTGAAAGCTCTGACCTGTTAACTAGGGTGACCACCCGTCCCGCGTAGCGCGTGCGCGCACAGCGTTTGAAGCCCAATTCATGCGTCCCGCAAATTGAGACCGTGTCACGCATAATCAATGCTTGCTCAAAAAAAAAAAAAAAAAAGTCGCTCAGTCTATATCCTCGAGACCCAGGCAGCCAAAGGTTGTGCCTGAACACGTTCACGTTCATGAACTCGTTCATATTTTGGGTGAACTGCACGTATTGTTTTATTGCCTGTCCTGATGAACGTGTGAACGCGTTCATTCTGGTGTCTGTGAACGCACGCTTTCTCAGTTTAACTTCATTCAATGGGGTGCCAGATTTCTGTAGAGCCTTCCAGGCGAAAACCCGGCTAAAACTCACTGTAAACAGGGCTCAATATGTAGCGAAAAAAACACCCAATCTGGCAACACAAGCCACCACGGCTGCCGTCGACAAAGGCGTCGTATGATAATTTAAACGGATTTTATAACGAGGTCGGTGAAGATGGGAAAAATCTTACATTTCTGTGCAAACTTTGAACTGAACTAGTTCATTTTAAAATGTGTGAACTGAACTTTGAACTAGTTCAGAAAGTGAGAACTTCCCTAAGACTGGTTGCCACTCCCACGTGACCTGCTGACTAGGTTGATGTCAACTTTTTCATTGTTGTCATGACAGCGCAGCTTCTCGTTCCGTGAACCTCTGGAGTTGTGAGTTTAGACTTTTTTTTCGACTTTTTTAAAAACTGTTCCTGTGGTGTTGAGGAACTATAATTCCTGTTAATCCTATAATTTTATATTTTTATTTATTTAAAGTGAATTGTAATGAAAAATAAATAAAATTAAATAGCTAAAGTAAATCGTAAGTGGAAGTGCATCTGTAGCCTAAATTCATTGAATGTTCAAAATATTAATTTTATTTCGAAAAAAATACACATTGGTTGGCCTATTCATGAGCATATATCAGCACTTACACATGTTTAGGGAATAGGGCATTATTAATGTATGTGCTAAGGTATGTGCTTTTTTTTTTTTGAACAATTATTCATGTACAAACAGTAAGGCAATAGTAACAATTCTAGATATGGGTAAACCACTATCAGAGTCTGCCCGTGGGGTGGGGGCACCGCTGCGCCAAGCAGTGTCCCACATTGTCCCTCAGAAAAATACCCCTGGTCCCCCCTTGGGCTTATTAGCAGGTGGTCACACTACTGTTAACATGGGTACGGAAAAAAGTATGCACCGCATACGCACTGCAAACTGTATTAGATTTTATGTGTGTTTTTAGAGCCATTTTAAAATGATATTTAAATTTCTGATATTTGCCTACAAATCATTTAAAGAAAACATGCATTGAAATGCATAAAAACACATAAGGCACATGAATGCATTCAACAACAACCATGTCTTTAGCATTTCAGATACATGTAAAACATTGGACAAATACATACTGTACAATTTCAGGAGTGAGAGCCGCATTTAAATAGTACAACAAAAGTAATTTGACTAAAAGTAATATTTCAGCGACCAAAGACTCGTCATGTCCTGCTACTGTACCACAATCTCCTGAGGCGTCATGTTTTGTTTATGCTTGTAAAGGCCCGTTCACACCAACAATCATAACCATAAATAGGAACAAAGGCCGCATCCACAACTTTTTTTGAAGACACGAGGCGACAGGGCCAGCCCGAAGGGGAGGACTTTGGTCTATGTCAAGGGAAAATCGAGACATGATGAAAGTACACATCCTTCAGGTCGATCACTGCAAAACAATTTTGGGGTTGAATGCATCCAAAAATGTGTCTTTGCGTCCGCATTTTAAGGACCGATGAATATATGACCGCTTTATCACATCCTTCATCAGTAGGTGTCCAAAGTATCCAAATCAAAGAAGTGACCCTAAATACACTAACAAAACAGAACGGACATGATTTCAAAGAAAAGGGCACCGAATGTAAATCAGATTATATAATATATATCGTCGCGACGCTCACAGAAGCTATCCCAATTTGTCACTTTAATTCTGAAGTAACGTTGAGTGTGGCTAACTGATAGGGAACTATGTTAGGGACTATATCGCTCTGTTTCTGTTTATTCTGAGCGTGTGCCTGCCTGTCACTTTAAATGCTTGAGGATGGATCCTACAGCAGGATGGATTCTGATTGGCTTTCAATGTTTTTATCGTTCATCAGTTGGATTAAATCGTTGTGAAAAGTGATTCCAATGATATCGTTTCTCTATGTCGTTATCGTTTTAGCTGCGGTGTGTTGTTCTTAAATTGTGAGAACTATATCTATATCATTATCTTTATAGTTACTGTCCTTGGTTTGAAGTGGCCTTAAGGATGCTATGCAGAGGGCGCTCTTGGTGTGTTGCCATGTCCACCTGTTATACACCTTTTTGGGATTGTTGGGATTGGTTAGTAATGCGATCAATTTCTGGAAATATTACAGTGGACAGGTGCTGGTTGTGATAATTTGGTCTTGTTTTCAATATAAAGCATTTTTTTCTAGGAAGATCTGGCAACCTGAATGATTCACCATTTTTACTGTTTTTGTTGTTGTTGTTGTTTTGTTGCGGCGTACACATACAGAAGAAAGATCTCTGATGGGCGTTTAAACATGTAATTAACATCTAGTTGTTCAGTTCGGTTGCGTTGCGTACACACTTTTTTGTAAATGCGGTTGTCACTACCTGCATTTTTCGGAAGTTAATTTTCGGTTGTAAAGGATTAATCACTAAAAGGTGAACTGACAACCGAATTTAACTGCAGTGTGTATGTGGTCATTGCTATTGATTTATCACTTCTTAGATCTTCTACGTTTAACTACTAATAGGTTATTCAATTATTTTAATCTATTTGTATTTTCTTGTTCATGAATGGTTAATTCTTACTTGTGTTATTTGTTTATAAACTCACATTGTGCAAATGTGCCACATTAATGATAACTCAACGTTTAACGGATCAGTTGTTGGTGTGTATACGATGAAATATTCTCTAATTGAATTCCTAAACTCTGTTTTTACATGATTTTAAGTCAATTCAAAATCATAATAATTAAACGTAACATACTGTACTTTTAGTTATTTGACATACAGTACTCATTAGTTGTGATTATTGGGATATAGAATGAGAGGGGCCAAAAATACACATTTTTTTCTTTCAAAAATACACAATTATGTTAAGCATAGATATCAATTCTGAAACACTCTTTTTCATCGTTGTTATGGGAGTGCAGATTTTCCGGCTGTAAAAAAAAATGATTGTTGGTTTAACTTAAAAAAGTAAGTAACCTGTTTGCCTTAAAATTTTAAGTTCATTGAAATGGAAAATTGAGTTAATACAATGAAGGAGAATAATTAAATCATCAGAAACTCAAAAATCTGAACTAAATAAATTATTTAAGTTGATTTGATAAAAGAAAAAATGTTGTGATTACTAATCATGAAAAGATTTGTTTACCGCGAATCCCTTGCCTTTACTCAAAATAAAATTTTACGAACTAGTTTCAGTTTTTCTTTATGACGCATTGCTGTTTATTTGTACTGTATAAACAAAGAAGGATGCCCGTTTTGTAAATAGTTTACATTTTATGAACACAGAATGTATTTGGGAGGTTTGAAGCCTCCAGAAACAATATAGTGAAAGAGGAGAAAAGCAGCTCTCGTCACTGAAGACAGCATTTACGAGCACAGCTTTGTTACCACAGGATTCAAAGCAACAGAAAAGAAACAAAGTACTCCACCTGCTGCCAGGAAACTGTAAAATGAAAGGAGGCTTTCTGTCGTGTTGTCAAGCCATGTGTCTGTCCACCTCCTGAATATAAAGTGTCGGCTATATAAGCAATGATTTGGTGAGGTCGTTCACACCGAGGTTTGAGCTATTGCCAGAGTTTAAAGGATTCTCCTCAGCCAAGAGATAAGGTAGGCTTGTACTTTTCAAACATGTGGCTTTGCAGTGTCGATGAAATGCAGTAATGACAGGATGAACTGTGTTGGTCTTGTGGTTATCTGGCAGATTTAGGTTGACCCAATTTTTAAGCGAATCTGTCATGTATTTACTTTTTATAGTGTCCGAACTCAAAGGAAATGTATTTAAATTAAAGCAGGACCGGATTCACAGTTCAACCTCTTATTCAAAATTATTTTAAAAACTTGGTAACACTTTACATTTCTTGTTTATTAACAAAATTAATAAATGCTGTAAGAATATATATAAGAATCATCTCCAATATGTCTATTGGACGTTTCCTGTCAGATGTTAAATAGACGTTTAGAAGATATCTTTAAGCTATAATGATTTAGACAGTATGTTCAACTGATATCTGTCTATCAGATGTTAGTGAACAGCAGATGCTTTCCAGATGAAGGGATCTTTAACAGACATCTTGCAGATGTATATGTGCAATCTGTGATAGCTAATAGTTAGTTCATGTTATTAATTAATGTTACAAAATGAGACTGTATTGTAAAATGTTGCCAAAAAGTTTCAATGAAAAACATAAGAGTGAATTCAGCCATGATTTAAATGTTTATTTATTTATTTATGTACTAGCTTATGCTTTAGAATAAGCTGAAACAAACTCTAATAACTACACAATTTGTTGCCTTACAAATATGCCAAGTTTTCAACATATGTTTCACTTGCTTTTACATGTTTTATATTTAGTGCAAGGGCAAAAACATGACCTCTCAACCGCTTTCACACATGACACATCACAGCTTTTATTATTTTCGGAACACAGTCATATTTCACAGTCTCAGTGGTTGGTTAACCTGACAGCATGGTTATCATATTGCAGCATTTGCATTTTTTTATTAATTTTTTTGGATAAGATTTGAAATGCTAATTTACTGATAGACATCCTCCAAATGCAAAATACTAATGTTTATATGTTAAATAATATAATATGTTACAAAATAATATGTTTCCACTAGTAAAATAAACTATAGCGTTAATGTCTACAAAGGATCAGTAGATGGCACTGTATGCAAAAAGCAAGGATGATTTTGAACAGATTAATCTTTGTAAATGTCTATAGTATATAAAAACAAGGAGAGTTGTTTTATAGTCTTAGCCAAGCATATCAAATCTTATCCAAATCCTATCAATCTGATGCAAAAAGTAAAATCGTTGTTTTCGTTTTTATTTTTACAATATTTTTACAATTTACATCTATATATATATATATATATATATATATATATATATATATATATATATATATATATAGTGTATATATATATATATAGTGTATATATATATATAATGTGTATATATATATATATATATATATATAGTGTGTGTGTGTGTGTGTGTGTGTGTGTATAACACACACACACGAAGCACCATGTCAAAGAGTTCTGGAACACACAAATCATTCCTGCTTTCTTCGATCACCTTTACCATTTTATAATATTTTAAATAATTTTGTATTATCCTGCTATTATTAGTTAGAATGGTATTATTAGAAATGAAACAGAAGAATTGTGAATGATTTAAATATTAAGTAGCCTATCACATATTAAATAAGTTGTTAAGGAGTAAAATTAGATAAATCACTTAAAGGGATAGTTCACTTTGAAATTATTTTTTGATATGTTTTAGCTTACCGCAAGGGCATCCAAGATGTAGGTGTCTTTCCACAGTATTTTCAATTTTGATATTTTTAGGTCAAACCGTTCTTGTCTGTCAGTCATAATGCAGGTCTATGGTCACCTCAAAGAGCGTGCACAGAGAAGTCCACATTGAATCATAGAGTTTACATGACCCACCACCCTGTACTGACACACCTGCAGGTGTTTCAGTACAGGGTGGTGGGTCATTAGAAGAATCATAATTATATTCTAATTAACACAACAGTTCACAAACAAAATAGCCTACTACTAAATATGGCCTACTTTATTCTATAATAAAAGTGTACAGTAGGCTATCATTTTGCACATTAACGCGCTCACAAGGACGAGCGCGACGGAACTGAACGGTTCGCTCGGTCTTGTTAACCCGCTGTGTTAAAACACGATGCTCAGAGAAAAACGCCAGAACGCGTTCGGTCTGAACGCAATTGTCTGACTTATTTATTATTTTGTTGTGTGAACCCGGGGGAGTCATAAGACTGTTTGACCTGGAAATTCTGGAATCCTAGTGAACTCGAGTCAGGAAAGTACTCGCGCCGCTGATGTGATGTTCCTGTCATCACCTGCAGATGAACGCTGATGTAGACGCGAGCGGTGAACTGGGTGAAATCCTCCAACAGATCGCGGAATTGGATAAATGGAGAGACATCTTTAACTCCCGCGGGTAGGTAGGACACACACGGGCTCTCTCTCTCTCTCTCTCCTTCTGCTGCCCAGAGAACATCCATTAACCTGTCTTTATCTTACAGGTTGGACTTGCAACAAGGCTATGTCAAAGTAAGTCTGACGTCGTTTGTTGTTTTCTAAGCCTACAAGCGTTTCGTTTTACGCCTACAAAAACAAACCTACAAACGTTTACAAAATGACAAATTTGTGTTTCCATCATTTATTCCACCCTAATGTCTTTTTAAATTGGTATGACTTGCCTTCTCTGAAACAAATAGAAAAAGTTTGAAGATGTAGCCAATGTAGCTAAATGCAAGATGGTGAAGCTTCAAAAAAGAAATATCAACATAAAAGTGTTTTTCAAAGTATAAGGCTTTCTTAAAGTTATGTAGCCCACGTATATTATTCCAGTAACGTTAACTAAGTTATTAAACGTTAATTTTATGTTATTTTTATTTCAGTTATGGTTTTTAAACCGTTCTCAACGTTAGCGCAAAACGTTTTTTTTTTGTTTTGTTTACATTTTGTTTGTTTTAAGGTGACTAACTTACTATAGTAACAACAGCAAATCGTTTATAACAATTACAAGTAACCCTAAACTCTATAGTAATTACATGTATAGTTAATTAATATTACTCATTTATTTGAGTACAATGGAATTATGTCACTTTAAAATAAAATATAAGCTTTTATTTTAGAGAACATTTCAAAGGAACGTTCCCATAATGTTTGCAAAATAATAAAAGGGAATACCTCATTCCCATAATGTTTGCGTAACCAAGAAAAAAAAAAAAAACCCGGAAGTTCAGAACATTCAGATATATCATTTTGATAACTAAATGGGAATGTCAGCAAAACGTTTTTAGAACACTTTTGTTAGCTGGGATGGTACATTGGAATATAAATGACATTCTATAAAATGTATACCTCCTCTTTTCTTTGAGAGAGAAAAACAATTATGATTTTGAAATGGCACAATTTTGTTTTTGGGGTGAACTGTTCCTTTTAAACAGCTAAACATTTAAAAATGCGTCTTAATATTGTGTTCTGAAACATGCTCCATGCAGTGCGTTTTAATGCAGAACGTATCTGTGCGAAGCCTTGCAATCGTAATTGTAACGTACCCTCTGTTAACATCCTTCTCCTGTGGTTCCGTGTGATTTTTCCATAATTGATACTGCCGACACTGTGCTCTCAGGTGGCTGTATGTCATTTCTCCCATGACATACAGTCAGCCAATCAGACGAGTGTATGCATGTGACTGTGTGACTGCCATCCTCTCAACAAACTCAGTATCACTGACTGGAGGAGAGCTGTGTGGGTTTGGTACCACATTAACTGGAAGGCATTACTGGGCATGTTGTTAATGCCATGTGCGAAATCGAATCTGCATGCAATAGTTCAGTCCATGTAAAGCAGTCATGACGGATTATCAGGACCTTCTGCAAACCATCAAGAGTTTGCAGCACTCCAGACTGAGCTACATAGAGCTTCTTCAAGAGGAAGTGAAGAGAAGCCAAGACGTGAGTTCAGATCCGCTGATGCTCATTCATCATTTCCTAAGATTAGTAACTCTGTGCTTTTGGGATTTCTGTTAACATTGAAGCTTCATGTGAAGAGCTGTGCTCACAGTTCAGGAGGAGGGTGAGAATGGAAAGAGAAAGCACGAATTATATTTATATACTGGTCAAAAGTTGTAAAAAAAAAAATGTTGTTTTTAAAGAACTCTTATGCTAACCAAGGCTGTTTTTATTTGAACAAAAATACAGTACAAACCATAATATTGTAATTTACTATTACAATTTAAAAGAACAGATTTCTATTTGAATATGCGTTAAAATGTAATTTATTCCTGTGATCAAAGCTGAATTTTAAGCATATGTAAGATTTTGTTTTTTACACATTAAATTGATCAAAAGTAAAAGTGTTAAAATTGATAATATTACAAAAGTGATTTCTATTCAAAAAGCAGTTTCCCCCATCTTTCCGTTTCCACAAAAATAACTGTTTTCAACATTGATAATAATCAGAAATGTTTCTTTATCACCATAATAAAATGATTTCTGAAGGATAACGTGACTGGACTAATGATGCGACTATATCACAGTTTTTACTGTATTTTTGATCAAATAAATGCAGCTTTGGTGAGCATAAGTTGATTCAAAAACATAAAAAATTATTCAACATTTTTGGATTATGCTTCGAAGGTTCAATATTCTGTAACAACTGCACATTTTCACTTTTTATATATTATATTATAATTTTGTAATACTGTTTCTCACTTTTTTTTTCTAAGCGCAATGCTTTGCTAAATGTCTCCGCTCTTCATCACGTCTATAGAGACCTAGCGAGAAGATCAAAGCTGATGAGGACAGTGATGATTCATCCAGACCGGCCACCTCGGCCCATCACGTCAGTGCACCAAACAACCTGTTCGCAGTGCCGTACTCCATTCCTCAAACCCTCGCAGTGTCTCCAAGTCTGGGTGGGCAACCGGTGTCACCAGAGCTGGCGGTGGTGAGTTGTGGAACATGACCCTGTCACTTGACCCTCGCTCTCTTGCCTCCCATGTGTCTCACAACAGACTTGTGCTGTGTGTGTGTGTGTGTGTGTACCGAAGACAAAAGACGGGATATAGACTCGTGACTTATTTATTAGGACTTTAAGCAATAGATCAGGTTATAGTGGGTGTTTTAGAATAAACAATCACCACTGGTCTGAAGTTAGGAGTAATTAAGATTTTTTTTAATGTTTTTGAAAGATTGTCTCATATGCTCATCAAATCGGTATTTTAGATTGATTTCTGAAGGATCATGTCATGTGACACTGAAGACTGGACTCATGATGCTGAAAATTCAGCTTTGATCAAGGGAATATATATATTTTCATTTAATTTTTCCTTATCAGAGTGGGATTTTATAGACGAATCCGACGAGCGTTCTGTGTAGGCTGCCATCTTGTGGCGACACCATTACTGAGCTGTTACACCAGCATAGATATATGCACCGGTATGTAAACAAACCTCGGTGATAACGCGAACGCACCCTCGATGACAGCTACAGCCAGGCAGAATGACTTGTTGGGTTGATGATGTTAGACAGCGGCCTCCAGTCACAAGTGAAGGTACAAACGATCTTACAGATTATTTATGAAAATAGCTTGGCAAGCTAGCTAGGCTAACGTTTGCTAACGAGGAAACTATATAAAGATCTGTCCATTTGGCAACAATAAATAAATAAATGAAATCAAATAAACAAATTCATGTTTTTCATTTGTGTCCATTATTTATCTGATTTTCACATTGCAACGGGCAAGGGTAAGGTAACGTTACAGCTAGAAAGTATACATAATATCGACCAATTAGTGTTTTTAAACCATGGAAAGAGGTCAATATAACAGCAGGAAAACAATTATGTCACATAACGTTATATTTAGCTCAGGAAAGCCATTTAATGACTATAGCATGTTAATTGAATAGAAAAAATAGCAAGAGAGGAGATTTTGCTGATTACTATATCACATATTTATTATATTTTTTTACTTATGTCATTAAATAATTGTTATTATACGCGAATGTCCGCATCTTGTACTCGCCCAGGAAATCTTTGTAAACCGTACGGCTCCAGACAGGGGCAGTCGACCCGGGGTATTCACAATGTTTTCTCTTCAAAATTGAAATTTTACTGCCACCATAGAAACAATTTATAACGGAAACTGTTTACCCACTCGACATTATACAAGGGCTAACGTTGTAATGTTAGTGACAGTCGTAAATCGCGGGCTGTTTATTCCAGTGGACGCAAGTTGCAACTAAAACAATAGGAGGCAATGGCGCAACGCTACCCAGCAACAGCTCAGTAATGGCGCCCCGCTTACTTCCGGTAGTTTCGCCGGATTCGTCTATAGTAAAAGGAATATTACAGCTGCCAGTCTCTGCTTTAACCGAGGGGTTTAAATGTGCCAAGGTCAGACTGGAAATGACCTTAGTAGAGTAACGCGACAAATGTGTAAAGGAGGCAGCCCCTGTGTTAAAAACTGGTAGAAAGTGGTCAGCAAAGAAATCTGTGGTTGAGGCAAAGGCTGCCCTTCAAATTGGTGATATCATGGGACAGGTACAGGATGGAAGAGGGAATTTTGGGCTCAGGAGGAGAGGATAAGGTGTATAAAGGCCATTTCCCAGGCCAGGCAGGGAAAGTGGATGAGATGGGAGAGTGGGGAACAATGCAAGATGGGCTGGCAAGACCTTTGGTCAATAGAAGAGAGTAGGATCAGTTTTCTTATCAGGTCAACATATGATGTTCTCCCATCACCGCAGAACCTAAACCTCTGGGTAGGAGAGGATCCCACTTGTCCTTTGTATTCATCACCTGCCACATTAAGGCACATTTTGACAGGATGTAAGGTGGCTCTTAACCAAGGTCGGTTTACTTGGTGCCATGACCAAGCACTGCGATGTTTGGCTTTAGCGTTGGAAGGCAAGCGTTACATGACCAATAAGTTGCCGCCTGCAAAACATTACACGCAGAAGACAACATTCCTCCGCCCAGGCGAGCAACCGCAAGGTGTTAACACCAATTCTTGCCCAGGACAACTGGAAGCTGCTAGGGACTGGAAGATGCTGTCTGATCTTGATCAACGGCTTATTTTTCCACCTGAGATTGCCACCACTAACCTCCAACCAGATATTGTTTTGTGGTCTGGATCAGTACGCATTGTTCAACTAATAGAGTTACCAGTGCCATGGGAGGATGCGGTTGATGAAGCATATGAAAGTGCGTTATGCCTTAAGGATGAGGTGTAGGATATGGATACACTGTGCAGAAACATCTACACCAGAATCAGTATTCCAACAGTGTGCACTTACAAACTTTAAAGACACAACTTGCATCAGACAAACTTGCCTGTGTCCTTGGACGGTGCCATGATTGAAGCACACCGGTGCAGGACAGTGGGGTTGGCACAGTTTTCAGCCCCATGGTGCTGTAGTGAGCCGTTTGAAACAGGAGTGCAACCACATGGTTGCATAAAGCCATTCCAGAACCTCTGACATGCTCTGCAAACGTTCTACCACTGGACCATTCAAGGACACATACGCATGCACACACACACACACACACACACACACCTGTCCCACCCACCTTTTAAAAAAACAAAGTAATGCGACTGTATATTCATTCAGTTAATGCAGCAACCGTTCATATCATCACATCGCTGCCTGCATACAGAGCAAAGTCAGAGTGAGAGCGAGTGGATCACGTGATATGAAGCAGTTTTGGTCTCTGCCTCAATGTTGATAATTCAAGACAGCATGAGAACTGACTGCTCACGCGCAAATCTACGTATCTACGCAAATCACAATGTTTTTTTTTTTTGGAGCAAACAATGGCAAAAGGAGTATATTATATGTGTATTCCTGAATTTTTTTTTCATGCAAAAAATAATATTTGTAATAAAATAAATACAATTAATAATTAGCGCTTTGGGTACAAGAAAAGCACAATACAAATAAAATGTATTATTATTATTAATAATGTGGTGAATTAATAAAGCTCTTGGAACCCTGCCTACCCTGCCTACATTAAGGCTTGTATCTTAAGAGCTAGTCTGACCCACTAACAGTTAGTTGGAGGTAATCAGTCTTACTTTTTGGTATCAAATTAGACTAATCTTCAAAAACGTATGAACCGTCTTAAAGGGAAAAAAACGCCTAACTTCCCTTCTGGCTCCCACCAAACGACTAACTAAGACTAGTCTAAGCTGTTTATGCAAAGCACTTTGGCCAACATTTTTAAGTGATTATTATTTTGACATTTCATTTTTCTTTATCACACATACAGAGTTTAAGAAGTATTTTATTTGGGAACACCTTCCATATATTCAACTACGAGTGGAAGAAATCATTCTTCAAGTTTCGTGAGACTTTCTCTGATATGGCATATGCTCTGGAGACTGAGAGGGTGAGTATGAGATTGAACTTCATCTGTCATTTTCAGCCATCACTTATTATAATAGTTTTGGCTATAAACCACTGGAAACTGGAAGGATATTGTTTTAAAACATTCAGATTTTAAAATTCATATTAAATTACTTGAAGACACAAATGTGCATCTTTCTCATTTTTAGTGAGGTGAAAGTGTATGCTTAGGAAAAAATGGCAAATGAAACAAAATTGGACTTCTTATGATGAACATGGTAAAAGGAAAGGATATTGAGATATTGTCTACACAAATTAGGAATTTATTTTGAATTTATTATATGCCACATGTCATTAATCCACATTCACTCTTCAAATGATATGCGCATTGTAGAAAACCGTTCTCTCATTTTTAATTTAGTAAAATCATGGCCAATCGTTAAAAAAAAAACCTGTACGTTATATTTATAATATTTTGTTTAAATAAAATCCACTTATCAGGTACTGTTGGTTTACATTGTAAAAAAAAGTACACCATTTTTATTATGCAAATAATATACTTGAATATGACATGAAAAGGTCCTACACTTAAGTGCATGTTATTTACAATGAAATAAAAATTTAACCTTATATTAAATGCAGTTTGAACTTGTGTCCAGAAGTTCTCAAAATACCTGCTAATGCTGGAAATGGAAAAAGACTTGACAAACTTGAGACAGGTGTTAATCACTTATGTATGATCACGTTAATAAAGTTTCTTCCCCTTTGCCAGAACTGCAAGTTATATCAGTGAAGAAGGGTTGTGTTACGAGCTTTAGTAGATCACTTCTTTTCATGGTAAAGTAAAGCCATGACTCTGTATGTTTCTGACTAGCCCGTCACCATTGTCTGAATACTGCATCACTTCCCGCCACTTCATTATTGTATAATGAGCTTGAAATGTTGCCACTTTCTTAACCACAGATCATTGGCACGCTAAATATGTTTCCCATTATCCTCAGCTGGTGAAGTGTGGCGCATGTCATCCATTAGCAGATTACACACTGATACTACAAGAAAGCACAATTATATAAAGAGCCTCCAGCAACTGATTCAAGATCAGCTTTCTTTATCAAACCATTACAAAATAATAAAAAAAAAAACTCTTATATTCCTTATGAAATGGTTCATAAACTGAACACTTAATGTTGCTAATTAAACCTGTTATCGAAAGAATTATTTTATGCTCGCCAAGTATGCATTTACTTGATGAAATAAATTCAGTGAAATATTACATTTCAGCTCTTTTCTATTTTCATATATTTTAAATATAATTTATTCCATTGAATGGTATGTGTCATATGATCCTTCGGAAAACATTTTAAAATGTTGATTTGCTGCTCAAGAAAAAAATATATTTTGTGGCTTTTTTGTGGAAACCATATTTTCAGGATTCTTTGATGAAGTGAAAGTTCAAAAGAACAAAAATCTGTTGTAATATTGTAAATGTTGTCACTTTTGAAAAGTATTCTTTTATTTAAAAAAGCTATAAAAGTGACCTTTTTCTACCAAAATTGAAAATTCTGTGATTTAGTCACTTTCAGGTCACTCCAATCGCATATGAATTTAGAAGTTAGGCAGAATATTTTCACTTATCTTTTTTATCTGTAGTGGATGTTGACCACGGATTTGTAAAGACATGAGAAAAATAACCAAAAAAATGCACAATTTTCCCTAAATATATAAAATGTGTACTTTATAAAAACGTGTACGTGTACACACAGTTTTAATTATGGCTTTTGGATGAATTATATTCATGTTTGTTGTAGTTTATCATTAATATGAAAATATCCTGCATTCTGAAAGGGTAATTACATTTAAACGAATTTATCTTGTAGAAATTACTCACTAACATGGATAATTTGTAAAAGAACTGTACAAAATGTGTGACCTGTTTTCTCTGGTAGGGAGGAGCCAGTGCTATTCAGATGGTGGTTCAGGCTCATATTATTAAACGCTTGCTCTTCAACCAGCCAGGGAACTCCATGTGCACAATGCAAAGGTTTGTTGTCGTCAAGTTTCTATCTTTTTGAATGGAATGAAATTATTGCAGAGGGGAAGATTTACGATTTTCATTGAAGAACAACTTGCACTCTCTCTCTCTCTCTCTCTCTCTCTCTCTCTCTCTCTCAGTCTGCTGGAGGTCGGGGAGAAGGAGCAGAGGAGGGCGCTGGCAGCCGCTCTAGCTGACATCTTGTGGACAGCTGGCGAGGAGCAGACGGCTACCGTCTCCTTGGTCACGTCCGAGCGCTGTTTCACCCCCCACCTCGACTACAAACTCGACAGCTTCACAGAGAGGGTACGTGTTGGGAGGGGGGGGGCGGGGGGGGGGCTGTGTGTGATGATGATTGTAGTTCTAGACTAAATGTGAACATGCATTTCCTCTCACTTGCATCTCACTTGCACAAAAACACAATCAGTATTGCTCAAGAGAAATAAAAACTGTGAAATGCAACTGTTAAGATTTCCATTACACAAGAGTAGATGTTAAAACTTCATGCTGATTTGTACTCGGCTTTCGCCAAGATAAGCACAAACTAAGACCTAGCTTTACAGTAAACTATGCTTCTCCATCCATTTACGCTTCTTTCCATATGGTGGTGTGACTCCCCTTCTGTCCGGCGTTAACGGCTGCAGTGTACTTGGCGCGTCAGCACACACAACGGATGCAGCTACAGTTTGGTCTGCCCACTGGACCAGCACGACAACTGTCTGGATTGAGCCGAGTAGGGGACATCTCTAGAGTCTTCAAGTGGGCACCTTCCGTCCTCAGTGTTTCGTCGACTAGCCCACGACACCTCAAGAGGGCTCGACAGTCCCCGTCCCCCACTCAACTCAGCCCAGCTTACTGACCTTTACATCCCTCCTGCAGCTGAGGCTGCTCCTTCCTCTTAGTTCACATGGGACCTAACCACAATCGGCCCACGTCTCAACCATACACGCCAACCCATTTGACTAAGGGTGTCGAGCCCCACTGTCTTTGTTAACGTAGTTTCAGGCGTAACAGTTCCGTATGGCATACTACCTACCGCAAAACACAATATTTGATCAAACACCACTTTATGAAACCGTAGCGTGGCGGCCTGTACACAGCCAGCCAGAATCTTTCCGTCTCAACCACAGCCAGGTGCTGCTCCTCTCTACTGCTTCAGATAAGTTCTTTACTGTGCGACGCAACTATTGGCCACTGAATCTGAGTCTGGAACCGGGTTGTAGAGTGTGCCACAAATCCTCGACAACCCACTTCCACTGGATAAACCTGAACTCTTCATCCTTGCTGTTCTGCTTCAGTGGCCAGATAAGCTTACCGCAGTTTTTCCCTCTCATATGCCTCATCAACCGCATCCTCGCATGGCACTGTTAACTCTTATCAGTTGAACAATGCGTGCTGATCCAGACCACAATACAATATCTGGTGAGAGGTTAGTGGTGGCAATCTCAGGTGGAAAAATAAGCCGTTGATCAAGATCAGCCAGCATCTTCCAGTCCCTAGCAGTTTCCGTTGTCCTGGGCGAGAATTGGTGTTAACACCTTTTCTTGGTGGTTGCTCGCCTGGGCGGAGGAATATTGTCTTCTGCTTGTAATGTTTTGCTTGAACAGGTAGTAACTTATTGGTCATGTTACGCTTCCCTTCCAATGCTAAAGCCAGACATCGCAGTACTTGGTCATGGCGCCAAGTAAATCGACCTTGGCTAAGAGCCACCTTACATCCTGTCAAAATGTGCTTTAATGTGGGAGATGATGAACACAAAGGACAAGAGGGATCCTCTACTACCCAGAGGTTTAGGTTCTTTGGTGATGGGAGAACATCAAATCTTGACCTGATAAGGAAACTGATCCTACTCTCTTCCATTGACCAAAGGTCTTGCCAGCCGAACTCACGTTGTTCCACATTCTCCCATCTCATCCATTCTCCTTGCTTGGCCTGGGAAATGGCCTTTATACACCTCATCCTCTCCTCCTGCTTTCACACCTCGTTGACAACCAGCTTCCTCTTTTGAGCTGGGCCTGCCTTGCCATTTAGGACAAGGTAAACTGAGCCCAAAACCCCCTCTTCCGTGCTATACCTGTCCTATGATATCACCAATTTGAAGGGCAGCCTTTGCCTCTACCACAGATTTCTTTGCTGACCACTTTCTACCAGTTTTTAACACAGGGGCTGCCTCCCTTACACATTTGTCGCATGACTCTACTAAGTTAATTTCCAGTCTGACCTTGGTGCACTTAAACTCTTCAGTTAAAGCAGAGACTGGCAGCTGCAATATTCCTTTACTATAAAGTCCCACTCTGCTGAGGCAGCATGAAACTCCCAACCATTTCCTGATGTATGAACTTATTAACGCTTCCAGCTTATCCACTGTTGTCAAACAAACCTCGTACACAGTCAGTGGCCACAGCACCTCGGCAGTAGAACAAACTCAAAGCATCAGAGTTTTAGCTTGCCTGGTAGAGCACAGCTGTTTATGCTCTTCAACCCTTCCACTTCTTTTCGTCTAACTTCTCCCACTCAAACTGTGTCCTTTAGATCCCCATCGTACCATCTCCCAAGACTCTTCATTGGCTTCTCAGAAACTGTTGGTATTGCCTCACCATTAATAAAGAATGTTTTATCTACTACCTTTCCTTTAACTATCGAGATACTCATTGATTTAGAGGGCTTTAATTGCATTTGTGCCCATTCAATATAACCGATTAGTGCAGGCTACTGTTGGTTGTCACGTCATCCATGCATGCTCTGATTGGTGGTAGTCGCATCCCAGAAGCCAAGCACTCTCCTCCTACTACCCATCTTGATGCCCTAATGATTACTTCCATTGACATGGTAAAAGCCAGTGGAGAAATGGTGCATCCTGCCATTATTCCAACCTCTAATCCAAACTCCATTACGCCCTGGAGATGATGTAGCCCTTGCCTT
Organism: Pimephales promelas; assembly: GCF_988280905.1. Classification (NCBI taxonomy): domain Eukaryota; kingdom Metazoa; phylum Chordata; class Actinopteri; order Cypriniformes; family Leuciscidae; genus Pimephales; species Pimephales promelas. The sequence continues at coordinate 10,832,450 of NC_142784.1, forward strand.
TCTCACAGCCTGCTCTACCTCTTTCCACTTAGGTGCACAGACCTCCATTTGGTATTCTGGTGGATTGATGGTGAAATGTCTGATGGAATTGACATAGGCTCATGCCTTTTGCATCTGTATGCATTTCCTCCAAATATCTCTCTAGCTCAACCCTAGATGCTTCTAAAAGTGCCATTCTTCTCACTGGTGAATAACTTCTTTACGAATCTGAATGGGTCTTTATAGAAATTAGTCCTCGCACATTCCTTCTTTTTGTAGGCGCTCAGCTCTGCGTAATGTTGCTAGCTTATCTTTTATGGCCCTTTCTAAGAGATTGAGTCCCTCCTTCTGACTTTGTTCTGCTCTTTCCCATTGCTTCCTCAGCTGTCTCCTTACTCTAACTAACCCTTCAATTCTCTGCTGCCGTCTAGACATTACAGGAGTAGTTTGTACTTTTTCCTTCCTTTTTTCCACACCAAACCTCTCATGTTCCATATTCGTAAATGATGTCCCCAAATTTATACAGCTTCTTTTCAACTGTACCAGTTAATCTTTCCAAAGCAAAGCATAGATCTGTGTTTACCGTGTCCCATGCAGCTTTCTCACAAGCTCTTGGCCATCTAACTCCAGGCCTATGCCTGTTGAGGTTGTTTTCTATCTTATGCTGGTTAGTCTAACCGGCTTCACAAGTATCAATATGTTCATCACTAACTGTGCAAGCCCTCCTCTCCTCTATGACAGGGGTGCTGATATCCTGCGAGCTGTAGTTTGCTTCCTGTCGCTGGATTTCATTCAACTGACTTGCATTCATCAGTATCTTAAGTCAGTCAAGGCCCTCCCTCAATCATTTTATTTTCCCTTGATGAATCTTCAAACCCCTGGCCGTTGTCACCTTGCTCTGGCCAAAGACCAGCTTGGCGTTCAATGACTTTGCTAATTGCAGATCTTAACTGCAGATCTACTAGATCTAACAGAGAACTAGTCATACTCTCCATACTCATATCCGTTTCCATTCCTAAGTCGTTAACCATGTTGTCAAACATTGAGTCATCTTCCGCCCCCACTCTCGCAGACTATAGGGGTATTTTTCTCTTTAATTTCTCAGAAGCCTTGGGCGGGTGTCTCCAGAATCCTGTAAACACGGAGCTGGATACTGCCGACAAGGATAGCTAACCCTTACCAGCCCGATTGGGGTCTCCTGTCAGCTGTCTTTCCAGGCTGTCAAAAAGTCTTTCCCTTGTTGCCAGCAGCACTATTCACCCCAGTCACTGGATATATCTAGATCCTCATGGTTTCCATTACACAAGAGTAGATGTTAAAACTTTTCATATGGTAATGTGAATATGGTGGCACACTCTACAACCCAACGTCTCTGAGGAGCCACAAATCCTCGACAACCCACTTCCACTGGATGAACCTGGACTCTCCATCCTCGCAGTTCTGCTTCAGTGGCCAGATGAGCATACCGCAGTTTCTTCCTCTCATATCCCTCATTAAGCAAACCCGCATGAATTAAATGTTCAATAACAGAAATATAATTTATGTATTTAATATCACTTTATTAAGCAATGTCTTTGCTGCCGACCTTTGATGGTCCAATTAACAAATTAACAAGCACGTCAAGGTGAGAAAAAGTCATGCAAAAACTAAGTGTAACAGTTACTTTTTTAGCGCGTAATGCAATATTGCAAGTTCGCAACATATTACTTCCCCCAACACTGCAAATATATCGTAATTGTTTAATGTGTTTTTTTTTTATTCCACAGTTGCAGCTTTTCACCTTTAAAAAGAAAGATGATGTTAGATCTTTTATATGTGAGCACATCCAATGTGTGGGTAAATTTGTTATTTATTACAAATATTTTTTTTTTATCAATGCTTTATATTATGCATCAAATGTACCTTTATGTTGTGTTATGAACTTTCACCTGAATGTTTGTAGTTTAAGGAAGAAGGAAGCCATGGTATGATACTTTTTCTGTACAGCCTTGTCTTCTCCAGGACTATTGACAGGTATGTCCTCAGAAATACACAACTTTTCAAAAGTTTTCATGAAAGAAATTATTATTTATATTCAGCGAGAAAGCCTTGCTGATCTCCAGTGTAAGAGAAATACTTCAAGATTTTACCTCCAAATTGAATGAAATGAGTGAATGAATTAAGCATAGTCTCTGAATTTGTAGGATACGAGCAGACTTCGATTGTACCACCACTCATCTTTTGCATTTGAGCTTGGGGAACTTTGTTTGTCGACAGGTAAGGTGTTTTTTTTTTTTTTTTTTGTCCCTGTGAAATCTTCTTATAACTATTTAATTGCTTCATATTGTCTCTGTATGTATTAGGCTTTATTAAACCTGCTGTTGACCGGCCGTGCTTCCCCTCATGTCTTCAATGGTACGTCACTTAACGATGAGAAAGACCAACCGCTCGCCCACCCGCTCCACGGGGTTCTGACTCGCAGTCATGTTGGGTATCTCTTCTGGAACAGAGAACAAGTCAAGCATGCACAGCTCCCCCTGGTACAGTACCCATTTGGGGGATTTGTCACCTTCCCCATGTACAGAAAATGGAAGTGTATTTCTTCTCTGTCAGAACAGTTTGGGGTTTTGTGCCATCTTCTTTGACACCTGATCTTACATTCTCTAAATTTGCAGGTTAACTTAGGTAACCTAAGAATAAATGCTGTAAATGACAAGATTCTTGAGCCACACTGATCAAACCCTTTGGAGGATTTCTAGGCACGTTTCAAAAACAAGGGCAGTTCCCTGAGAAACATACTGTACAAAATGGATCCATTGAAGCTGACATTCTTGAGTGCACACTAGGTCATTTAAGGATCCCTAGTGGTTCTCCAAGGACTTTAGAATACTTTTAAAGAGAGTACTTGTAGAAATAATATAATGAATGTAAAGTTATTGGGCAATTGTCTTTTAAATGTTTCAAGTGTACTGCCAAATGTATTGACAACCATTTATTGTAAACTAAAATATACGTAATGCTATATAATAATGTACATTTTATTCTATATTTAAATATTTGTAATTAAACATTTGTAATGAAGTTGAAATTTAGAACTTGTAAATTTAATATTGAAGAACATACTAGACTTTAAACTACATACATGCTTTACATATGTAAATGAGCATGTTTATCAGGCTCCAATTTTTAGGTTCAGTAGGCACTTTAATGGTAATGAGTTAAAAGGTTATTAATCAGTTATTGAAATACCGATAACGATTCGAAAGAACGATTCATGCTGCAATGCATGAGGTTTGTATTATGGTAGTACCCAGCATGCATTGCAGTATGAATCGTTTTTTACTTGTCACCATTGTTGAGATTCATATGCTGAATGTTGATATCTGTGTTAGTTTTAGTAATGAATTATATTTTCCGTAAAAATCCTTCATACTATCTGATAACATTGCTAGTTCTCATGTTGTAGAATCTATTTTCGAATACAACTAATAATATAATCAGAGATTACACTCTAAATGATGTATATATAACTATATTATATTTTAAGAGCATTCATGTTGAGTGGATCCCTTTTTTCCTAAGGTGGGCAGCATGCTGAAAACCCCCAGGCTGCCTATCTGGGTGTGCAACATCAATGGCACTTACAGTGTTTTGTTCAGCCCAAACCGTTCGTTGCTCTCTGACTGGAAGATGGAGCATCTTTTCCAGCTTTACTTCTACAACGGCCAACCGACTCAGCTCAACACAACAGTGCTCACCATAGGTGCAGTCAATAGCTAAACCCAGATCTCTTTCTCATTGAAGCCTGCTTGTTATATACAGTAGTTGTGTGAATCATATTGTTTTGCTTTTTTGTATTTCAGATACACACTCTCATCACTGGGAGGCTGAAAATAAAGACATTCAGGGAGACCTAGAGAAAAAGTTTCCATCTGTAGAGATGACCATTAGGACGAAGTGGGAGGGTGCTGTTATTGACTGGAATGGGACCGTGCCTTTTTTCTGAAGAGGTTTGAACCAGGGTTTGCACCTGATATCCAGCCCACCTCTCGTTGTATATGCTCCTTTAAAATTCGGGCTTAATTTGAACTTTTAGTCTTCCCATTTTACCATTTAGACATATGAACATTTAACAAATGTTCAAAACTTATGTTCCGTAGATGTCTACCACCTTTCTGGTGTTTATATGATCTTCCTTCCATACCGTTTTTGTCCTTCAATCTGGATCTGATATGGGCTGCTAGTATCAAGTCTCAAGTCAAGTTTCAAGTCATGATGGAAAAGGCTTATGTCTCAAGTTACAGGGTTTAATCAATTTAAGTCAAGATCTTAATTCAAAGCCTTGCAAAGTATTTGATTCCTATCTGGCAATAAACGTGTTTATTTTATTTGTATATAGCTACTGTTTATGCGTATCAATGTTTATATGTGAATAAAAGCCTAAATTAATTCGGTTCAGCGTATAAAGCGATTGTGTATCTTCAGAATATTTGGACTAAACCACTTAATTAATATGGATTGGTTTTATGACCTCTATTAACTTTTTTAACAAAGTGGTAGTTGCGTAACTTGCGTAGCTGTCTATGGAGAGACATCAATCGCTTAGATTTTAGTTAACATGTCTACATTTGTGTTAGTTAAGGACCCCTGATAAAAAGTGTGGCCGAAGATTGACTAGGTACTACATAGCTGCAATATTAAGAGCATTACAAGTAGCAGTATTTTATAACCGTTGATATGAATCAGGGCTGATATGATCAGATTTTCCTGAATCTAGTAATAACTACAGAGGACCTAAGACAGAGCCTTGTAGTACTTCACTTCCATTTGACATTAAATATAAGAAATAGTCAAAATGTTTTGTAAATGTTCTTCTTTGATGTAGTTTATTATCAAAGGCTAAGTTGACAATATGATATACACTTATGACAGAATTATAGTGCATTATAGAAAAGAAATAGAAAAAATATCTTTCGTATAACTGAGATACAGATGTACAAATACAATATTACCAATAAGAACTTTCAAAACTTGCTGTGTCTTTCTAAATAAGGTTGACTTCATCAGTTAACAACATCAAACATTCTAAGCATATGTCTATTCCCTTTACAGATTTTACTCTTTTAGGTGTGTAATAAAATTATACATAAATGGCTCTTTTTCAATACCCGTTGATATGTAATTTAGTCAAAACGGATCTGAACGTTTCATTTCACACAATAGTATTTTAAATGTAAAATATTTAAGGTGTATAACTTTGAACTATAAGAGCCAGATTAAAGTAAATAATTTCAAACTGTCTGCTTGTTAAAGGAGTAGTTCACTTTTAAAAAAATTTACTTATAATTTAATCACCCCCATGTCATCCAAGATGTCCATGTCTTTCTTTCTTCAGTCGAAAAGAAATTAAGGTTTTTGATGAAAAATGCTGGAATGTTTTCTCCATATGAAGAGTTCAGATGCAAAAGCCTCTAAATGCCATTTGAAATTTTCTTCTAAAATGACCGTTTTTATCAAGCTTGTATATTTAGTTCAGTCATTTCAGTTAAATGACAATTAATAGGTAATCTCCATTGCCATTTAAGTGAAATTACTGAACTTACATATACAAGCTTGATAAAAATGATCATTTTAGAAGAAAATTTCAAATGGTACTTAGAGGCTTTTGCATCTGAACTCTTCATATAATGGACTTCAATGGGAACCAAACGGTTCAAGGTCCAAATGAGAGTTTCAGTGCAGCTTCAAAGGGCTTGAAATGACACCAACGATGAATAAGGGTCTTATCTAGTGAAACGATCTGACATTTCAAAAATAAATAACAAAGTTTAAGTTTTATAAGTTCTGTGATGCGCGTTCGTGACTCTCCTGTTCGAACTCATTCATCAAAATGAACAAATCTTTTTTTGAGTCATGACTCGAAGGGTCCTAGATAAGACCCTTATTGATCGTCTGGTGTCGTTTAAAACCCTTTGAAGCTGCACTGAAACTCTAAATTTGGACCTTGAACCGTTTGGTTCCCAATGAATTCCATTATATGGAGAAAATCCTGGAATGTTTTCATCAAAAACCTTAATTTCTTTTCAACTGAAGAAAGAAAGACGTGGACATCTTGGATGACATGGGGGTGAGTAAATTATCAGCAAAAGTTGTGAACTACTCCTTTAAATTAAGTGTCGATGGCATGACCGATGGCTCCATTATGGCATTTATTTTACATCAATCTCTACTAATGGAGTAACAAAAGCTCTAACAGAAATCTCACAGCATTTTAATGATAACTGATATGAATATAGGGGGTAGTGTGTGGTTGTTTAAAAAAAAAAAAAAACACCGAAGCAATGAACGTGAAACTTTACAACATGTTAGTAGAAGATATGAAGTAACGGCCCAACAATATACTAGTACATATAATACATTTGATTTCCACTCAAATACAAGGATATTAAAATATTTTAACAGGCCTTTCACATCAGGCAATCCTAATACAGACATTTCGAACATAATTCTCATGCTTCGAGTCTGTTGTTTTACGAATGTCCGCCTAGTATTTCCTCCAGGTTGATGTCTTTCATCCAGTCATCGTTGCTCGAACCCGATTTAAGCAGGGAGTCGATGAAATCAGAGTCTGCGTTTAACCCTGGTACCGTGTTATCATCCTCCGGTAGGAAGTCAAAGGTCAGCCGGCCTGCTCGGTTGTTCTGATAAGTTGCTGAGCTTTGGCTCAGCCCTCCAAATGTGGTCGGGCAACCCTGCTGTTCGGGGGAGGACTGGCTCAGGCAAGTCACCCCAGGTAGTGGGGGTATTCTAGGCTGACTGGATCTGGGAGCAGAGCTTCTGATCGCAGGGTTTAATGGTAGCAGGCTAGAATGAGGTGCCACCTGGTTAGGTGGGCAAACTGACCTCGGAGAAAAATTAATGTCACTTTGTGGGGTCACTGTATTGGGGAGCCTTTTGACATCTAGTCCTGGTAGAGCTCCACTCTGCTTGGCACTGGTTGCCCAGCTCAAAGCCGTGTCCATCCTGCTGGCATTGGTGTTCATGTCACCCAGTCTTTGACCCAGCAGGGAGTCTTGACCGATGCTGGTCCTCACAGTGCTTGATCGAAAAGTGGCACCCTGGTTGTTTGTCCCATGGAACTGAGGCTTGTTTTGCTGATGCACCATTCGGATCAGGCCGCTGGGTTGCTGTCGTAGCTGGTTTGCACCTGTGGGTCCTGAATTGGGGTCTTGTCCGAGCGGAAATCTTCTCTCCCCTGAGGAGGGCACCATCTTAGTACCCTGTCCACTGGGCAGGTGGCACGATAAAGGTTGGAGGTCATTTTGGTCTGAGCCATTGCCTGTTGTATATGTATAAAACAAAATATTGGTGGTTTAAAATACTGATTTACATTTGTAAAATGTATAATACCTGATTTAAGGTTTGGTGTGGTTCCTTAATCAAAACCTGAGTTTAATTAATCATATTGTATCATCAGCATAATAGCAAGAGTATCATTTTTTGCATTTACTTTAAAGGAGAACTCCGACGCAAAATGAACCTTTGGTCTAATTACACATTGCTACCTAGTCAACCGTTATCTGAGATTTGTTTTCATGATTGCTAAATGTAAATAGTTTTATCTCTAAAAACAGTTTAGCCTATAACGCTAGTATAATGCTAGTATATAGGGCATAGAGTAATGACAAATAAAATCGCTTGTTATTACCACTAACAAGGCTCAAAATAGCCCCACACTAACACGACAGCATAACAAGGGTCCCTACATTCAAACCGAAGCATTGAGAACTTTGTCAGTGTCCAAACAGTTTAATAAGAAGATATTTTATACACGCAGTCAACTTCGCGAATACAGGAAGAAGCCATCTTTAAAAAATAGTCTCTACCAGTCGATCTACGAACGCCGATCCAAGTGCGATGAACTGTGCAGAATCTCATATGGTCCGTTGTTTCCAGAAGAAACACAAACACAAACTGTTTTCTTCTCTTTAATATGTACACGTAGTCGTAGCCTACTGTTCGCGATCACTTTATCACCTTATTCACATCTCACCAGCGCACTTGGATCGGCGTTCGTAGATCGACTGGTAGAGACTATTTTTCAAAGATGGCTTCTTCCTGTATTCTTGAAGTTGACTGTGTGTATAAAATATCTTCTTATTAAACTGTTTGGACACTGACAAAGTTCTCAATGCTTCGGTTTGAATGTAGGGACCCTTGTTATGCTGTCGTGTTAGTGTGGGGCTATTTTGAACCTTGTTAGTGGTAATAACAAGCGATTTTATTTGTCATTACTCTATGCCCTATATACTAGCATTATAGTAGCGTTATAGGCTAAACTGTTTTTAGAGATAAAACTATTTACATTCGGCAATCATGAAAACAAATCTCAGATAACGGTTGGCTAGGTAACAATGTGTAATTAGACCAAAGGTTCATTTTGTGTCGGAATTCTCCTTTAAAGGAGTCGTATGCAAGATTGTGGCCAAAACTGGTACTGCAATCACTTTCAAATTAGGGTGTATCCCCGCCTTCCCCCATGACTCGAGGTTGCCAGATATGCTGCAGGATCCAGCAGGAATGTAGGCTGCTACAAGCAGCTTCCAATTGCAAGTGACGAGTCCTACACAGTGACAATTATTTATTTCGGACTTGTAACAAAGTATTTCAGATTCATATCGAGTTTTTGGGGGTTTAGCAATGTTAGAATTTTTTTTATCCGATTCCGACACGTTTGTATCTGCAGCTGTGGTAACTAGAGAAGAGCTGGCAACCCGAATGCCTCAACACTACTGACTCTGTGATTGGTAGATCGGTGGCGCATCAGACCAAAACACAACATGACAACATCAACATGAGTCAAGGGCTGCGACTTCACTTTTTAAATGACAATATCCTGGCTGGACTACTGTTGTCAGTGATACAAGTAATTGAAATGAACATGATTTCTTAAAGGGATAGTTCACTTTGAAATTAATTTTTGATATGTTTTAGCTTACCTCAAGGGCATCCGAAATGTAGGTGTCTTTGTTTCCACAGTATTTTCAATTTTGACATTTTTCAGTCAAACCGTTGTTGTCTATCAGTCATACACTGGAGGTGAAGGGGGTCCATCAAAAGGAATGCACAGAGAAGTCCAAACTAAATATGATTTAATGACTCGTACATGTAAGTACACATTGATGGCCTAAGACACGAAACGAGCGGTTTGTGTGAGAAAACGAACAGTATTTATATCGTTTTGTAATCATAGCCATGACAAAATGATCTGACGGCACGTGCGCTTCGGTCTGCGCATGCGCCGGAAGTGATCGTTTGCACGCCTACGTCACTCTTTGTTTATACAGAGATTTCGGAAGATTTACCTTTCACTAAACATATTTAGATATACGGGAAACCGCAATGGAAGACGATTTCGGTATATCTAAATATGTTTAGTAAAAGGTAAAACTTCCGAAATCTCCGTGTAAATATTGAGTGACGTCACACGCAAGCGATCACTTCCGGCATAACATTGAACTGATTCAGTTCGGTTCAGTTTGACATTGAACAACTGATTCAGATCACTTGGACGTCACTGTGATTACACGAGGCAAAAACGATATAAATACTGTTCGTTTTCTCACAAAAACCGCTCGTTTCGTGTCTTAGGCCATCAATGTGTACTTACATTTACAAGTCATTAAATCATGTTTAATTTGGACTTCCCTGTGCATGCTCTTTGAGGTGGACCTCCAGTGTATGACTGATAGACAACAACGGTTTGACCTAAAAATATCAAAATTGAAACTACTGCGGAAACAAAGACACCTACATCTTGGATGCCCTTGAGGTAAGCTAAAACATATAAAAAATTAATTTCAAAGTGAGCTATCCCTTTAATGTCTAGTCAGTGACATATCAGGGAAAATTTATGATTAATTTCAATAAATTTCTTGCATACAGCTCCTTTAAATGTAGTTTAATCATGACAACTTTCGGAATGGTTTTAGCATGTTATTGATATTAATTAATTGTCATTAATATGACAATGTTGATGTATTTGGTCTTGGTGAACCGTTTTTGTCGGACTTGCTACTGCTAATAGATACACAGACACAGTCTGAAGACATAAGCACACCTGAGTATAAGCCAGGCTGTTGAGCTCCAACTCCATTGCGTGGGTGTTTGTAGTCCGGTGGAGGCCGTGTTAGATGACGACTGAACTGATCCTGCGTGCTCAGTTTCTCCTGAAACATTTACAGAAAAAGGACATCATTTAAAAGTTAAGGAATAAAAACTAGATTACAACGGACCAAATAGTCAGTTGTCATTCATAGGATCACATATGTAGTTGACACAGAGGAAAGTTTTACAAGGGCTGTTGTGTATACCCGTAACTAGTACGAAGATCTAATTAAAAAAAAAACTGTCCTAAATTAAAATGATGTAAAGCATTATTTCTCAGTAAACATTTAGAAAATCGAATAGTCGCATACATATTTAGCACTCACTGTATCAGCGATGTTGTGTTGCGGTTGGCCCAGTTGTCGTTGAATGTTCTGGTCTTGGCCTGGGTTCTTCTGCTGAGAGCTGAGAACTGGAGGCCTTTGCTGTTGAGCCTGGCCTGTCATATCTGCCGGACGGCCATTCGCTGGTAAGCGGGGTCCTGGTGATATTCCCTACAAATAGAAAATGTGTTAAATTAAACTGGCCACTGCATTAAATCCAACTGTGATTGAACGATTAGCCCACTAGAGGGAGAGCTTTGTTTACGGTGAGTCTGATGTTACACAGTCACTGTTCACATGTGACTTCCTGTGTGTGGTGATAGGGATTTTCCATAGCCTTTCCCACACTGTTCTATCACTTGGAGAAAACACGTCCATGACTATATCCATAATGGGGACATAATGGTACCAAAGGGAGGGCAAATTAGTCCGAAATTCTCAAAACATCCTGTCGCACATGGACTGTAAATAAATGCTTGCTCTTATATCTAGAAAGCACATGTTGTTTAAACATGTAAACAGCAGTTTTAGCTTTTAAATCAGAGGATCTCGACTTTCTTGGCGTACAGTAGCAAAGGTTTACTGATAGTGGTGTTCAAGCCCTGCTGTACTCGGATGAGAACGATCCTATGGGGCGCAACCCAATTGCTGCCAGCAAAGGACAGATTTATTCAGCCACAGGGCAGAAGCACGCAATAACAGATAATCTCATAGGCCCACTTATCCCGTTTTTTGCACTTTGCTGAAATGCTCTTATACCGAGGCTGTGATATTTCATGTTAGTTCTCTTTCAAAGCACTGATTAAATGGTTGAGCGCTGGTACTTTAGCCGTGAAAAACTAAACTTGGACGAGAGCAGAGCGCTATTGTAATCAATTATAAAAACAGAAACTGCAATCGGTTTCAGTGGTGTTAAAGGAGTAGTTCACTTTTTTAAAAAAAAAAAAACTTTTGCTGATGATTTTCGCACCCCCATGTCATCCAAGATGTCCATGTCTTTCTTTCTTCAGTCGAAAAGAAACTAAGGTTTTTGATGAAAACATTCCAGGATTTTTCTCCATATAATGGACTTCAATGGGAACCAAACGGTTCAAGGTCCAAAAGACAGTTTTAGTGCAAACTGTTCAAAGGGGAACTGTTTAAACGATTCCAGACGATGAATAAGGGTCTTATCTAGCGAAATGATCGCTCGTTAAAAAAATAAATAACAAAGCGTAAGTTTTATAAGCACAAATGCTCGCCTTGCTCTGTTCTGTGATGAGCGTTCGTGACTCTCCTATTCGAACTTTTTCATCAAAATGAACGAATCTTTTCCTGAGTCAACTCGTTGTTGAATGAACCAAATGACACGAAAAAAGATTCATTCATTTTGATAAACGAGTTCGAACGTGCATCACAGAACAGAGCAAGGCGACCATTTGTGCTTATAGAACTTGCGCTTTGTTATTTATTTTTTTAACGAGCGATCGTTTCCCTTGATAAGTCCCTTATTCATCGTCTGGAATCGTTTAAAGTCCTTTGAACAGTTTGCAGTTTGCACTGAAACTGTCTTTTGGACCTTGAACCGTTTGGTTCCCATTGAAGTCCATTATATGGAGAAAATGCTGGAATGTTTTCATCAAAAACCTTAATTTCTTTTCGACTGAAGAAAGAAAGACATGGACATCTTGGATGACATGGGGGTGAGTAAATTATCAGCAAAAGTTTGTTTTTAAGTTTTTAAGTACTCCTTTAAGTAATACTGTTTGTATGTACTAAATAACAAGAGCTGAACAGCATAGAGGATTGTTTTGCACACAATTTGTAACGTTCGTGAAAGTTCCACCATCACAATGTAGTAATTCCCACACATCTATACCAATTGGGTGAAATTACTCCCTAAAATATATATCCCAGATAAAAGTTGCTTACACACAAGTAAGGTAACGTGATCACCTAATATTCAACAGCATATAGGTCAAATTTGATTCATTTTATAAAACGCTGGCCGGGAAAGAGTAAGTGGTTTTTCAAAGTTTATTGATATCTTTAAAAAAGATTATCAAATATAGATTAGCTACCATAAAAATAAACTTTTTATTGGTTGCCAAAAACTTAGTTCTGAAACAGTAGCACTAGCAACACCAAGGTAATGTTTGATTCCCAAGGAATGCATGAGCTGATAAAATCTATACCTTAAATCCTAAGTAGGTTGCTTTGGATTCAATGTATAATGCATTAATGTAAATTCCAAACTTTATTTGTTCCATAGTATACCAAAGGAGATGTTTAGTTCAAGTCCAAAAGGGACCATAAATGTGTCACAGCAGTCCACTTGTGTGGTATATTTCCCCATGTCTCATACCGTACATTTGTGTGAAGACTTCAGAGCCTTTACAGAGTCATTTTAGCTTAAAATCTGACATCAAAATCACATACTCACACATATGCAAATATGTTATAAATGGAATACAGAGAATGGATTACTCTTTTAAATTATTTAAATGGAATCACATTCCATTATGTATGGAAAAGAGCAGCTTGAACATTCTACTAAATATCTCATTTTGTGTTCTATGGAAGAAAGGCATGCAGGTTTGGAATTACTGTACACGAGTGTAAAACCCTGACAGAATTTGAGAGAAACTATGGGCTTTCTGGCAGGAACTCCAAACTATTACATAGTGTCATAATGAATGTCTAGGAAAAAGACCATTGCACTGAAAACCAGAACAAGTCAGTAAATTGAAGTACTTATTAACAACCCTGAACCTGAGAGACTTTTTAAGCGGCCAGATCTCGCAGGAGCATCTAAAACTACAACACAGCCGAGGCTGAAGGCTTCTGTCCTCAGCAAACTCTGTTTGAGAACGGCAGCCCGGACGGCCAAACACACTGTGTATACAATGTCAATCACAGTGTTGACACGAAACATTTCCCAGGGCAGAAAGGATTTTACTGAAACCCCACTGCGTTACGCGAGGCTATTAATTTGAGAACAGATGTCTTTAAGAGAGAAACTCCCTCTAAAGCCTCACTCAAGAGGTCCAGAAATGAAAACACTAAAAGATCTCTTCTGTCATGGGAGGAATTCCACAGTAGACCACAGAGACACGGAAGAATATGAGTGTGTGCGACAGAGATTATTCAGAGAGAACACTTTCTAGAGATACTTAGTTTCTAAGTGGATCTCATAGATGCCACATTCCCTGATGGATCAGCTCTGGGATGTCTGATAATTAATTTAGAGGGCGAGTGAGTTCAGTCCGGAGCTGTGATAAGCTCCTATCACAATGAAAAGATGAATCTCTTCCTGAGAAGATTGCTCTAAAAATGAAAACTTCGGAAGAGGACAAGAATGCCACTGGTACAAAGTGATAAATGCATCTAAATCTAATATTATAATGTAGATTTACACATCACCACAAAATAACATATAGACCTATTTCAATTTTTTTAAACTGACGACTAAAACTTTTAGATTAAAAAATAAAATTTAAATTAAAAATTATAGCGAAAAATTCTAAAAACTATAATTGTCAAGTGTAGGCTGTGTAGCAATATCCACCGTGATGCAGAATGATGATAAACAAGACTTTAAACAAAAGCAAACAAACAAGCAACATTGAGAAACCAAGAACTGACGAAGAACTAAGTCTTAAAGGGATAGTTCACTTTGAAATTAATTTTTGATGTTTTAGCTTACCTCGAGGGCATCCAAGATGTTGGTTTCTCTTTAAGTTAAACCGTTCTTGTCTGTCAGTCATATAATGGAGGTCTATGGTCACCATCTCAAAGAGCATGCACAGAAAAGTCCAAATTAAACATGATTTAATGACTCGTAAATGTAAGTACACACTGATGGCCTAAGACACGAAACGAGCGGTTTGTGTAAGAAAACGAACAGTATTTATATCGTTTTTACCTCTTGTAACCACAGCCACGTCCAAGTGATCTGAGGCCGCGGGAGCATTGGTCTGCGCAAGCGCTGGAAAGCGCCGTAAGTGATCTCTCGCGCGGTTGCAAAAATAATTCAACTTTGTCTGTTGATATTTTGAAATCGTCTTCCATTACGATTTCCTGAGTGAAAGGTAACGCTTCCGAAATCTCTGTGCAAACAATGAGTGACGTACACGCGCGAGATATCACTTCCGGCGCTTGTACGTTTTCTCACACAAACCGCTCGTTTCGTGTCTTGGGCCATCAATGTGTACTTACATTTACGAGTCATTAAATCATGTTTAATTTGGACTTCTCTGTGCATGCTCTTTGAGGTGGTGACCATAGACCTCCATTATATGACTGACAGACAAGAACGGTTTGACCTAAAAATATCAAAATTGAAAATACTGTGGAAACAAAGACATCTACATCTTGGATGCCCTTGAGGTAAGCTAAAACTTATCAAAAATTAATTTCAAAGTGAACTATCCCTTTAAAGAATCATTGCGGAAGATCTGCAGTTACTGACACCAGTGGCCGTAAGAGAAACTGCAACCAGTCTCATACTCGTTCTCGGTTCGCACGCTCGTTGGCCGCACTAGATAAGGCTTTTTTTTCTTTTTCTTTTTTTTTTTTTACTTACGAGGAGTTTAGTGGGTATCTGGATTGTGCTGGAGGCTGGTCGCTTCTTTCCGTCCGCAGAGTCCATTTGAAACACTACTGGTAGCGATTGCCGCTGCTAGTAGACGAGAACGCACATGACGTCATTATGGTCGTTTATTCTATTACATTATGGTTGGCTCATAAATGTACAAATGAAGACTCTATCTTAAAGATTTTTAAAAAAAACTACACATAGCACCTTTAAATACTCATAGATAAGGATAATCATTAACGGAACAGGGAACAGGAGAGGACTATTCAGAAACCATAGTAACTAATAAATGACTAGAACTAAGGCAATGACAGTGCCAATGAAAACTAAGGGTACGTATGATATGCTTAAACCCGGAGAAGTTTTTCCTTTTTGTGTTTTCCGCGTACAGACGATACCATAGCAAAACACAGATCCGCTAAAACGACTACAAACGCTGTATTCTGCTGCCGCTATAGACTGAACACGTAATACGCATGTGCATGACGTCGTCGTCTTCAGAGATTCACGTTTTTGTTGTTTACGCGGAGACCGGTTTCAAAAACTTGCACTTTGAAACCTGTTTTCAGAAAATTGTGAAAAAAAAAAAAAAAACGCCATTGTCGTGTAAGCAAAAACGCATAAAAAGATTTCAGTTTTTAGTTGAAAACGGTGTCATGTAAACCACAGACTAAAACTCAACAAAACATAATAATAGAACATGATCGTAACAATAATAGTATCTTAACGACACAAAAATAACACTGGTTGGTATAATAGGTTTATGAAACTAATATATCATTTTAAAAAAAGTTAAAATTTACTTCAAATTGTTAGATGGCGTAACCGTCAAAGAATAAAAATAAAGATATATATTAAAAAACAATTATATATGTAATTTATTTATTATTTTATTTTATTTTTTTCGGGAGTCATCCCACATGACATTTTATGGTCTAAACTAACTTTTTCATAAAATATCAAATTATTATTATTATTTTTTTTTACTTAAAACATAGGTAGGGGTTCTCTCTATGATATCATTTCCTGTTTAATGTTTTTATCCCTGCATGTTTGTTAATCGCACGCACCACATTTGGCAAACAAAAGTTTTTCAAATAAACAGTGAAACGATAAATAATAATGACAAATCACAAGCAATTAATATGTTTCTCTTTCCAATAATTGTATAATTGACTGAATTGAGGCCTTTTAATTAGGCTTTTTTTCTTCTTCATTATGATGTCAGACAGTCCCACCAGCCTGGCATTTTTGAATCTATCCCCCCCAAAAATATTGAATAATCCAGAAATGAACATAGTCATCATAGAAGAGGAACTTCATTGTATGCATGAATTGCATATTTTTTTAGTTTTAACATTTATAGATGCGCTAAAAAAGTAGGTGTAGAAATCATTTTCACAAGTAAATTTCACAAACAATTCCAAAGATAGATGTAACATTGAATTAATCCTAAAGTTTTGATGTAGAAAAACTGCAATAGTACTTCAATTATCCGTTTTATTACAACTTTAGAAAAAAATAATTTTAAAGTGTAAAATAGCGTTACATTATCAACCTATTAGCATGCTTGCTAAAGCTATTAAAGAAAGAGAGAGATAGAAAAATGCCACATATTTGAATAACGTAAAGCCTCTCGTCACATTCCACACATGCTAACATGGTTAAAATTCAGGTCATATTGTTACGACGACTATGTCCAATTCACTTCTGTCCAGGTCTATTCATTACATCTGAACTCCCTCCACTAGTCGATACCGTGAGAAATTCAGATCATTCTCATAAGTTGTGACCACAAAGCCAGATTGTGTTCACATTTGCCTGAAATCGACTGCCTCAGTCAAACCCAAACCCTTTGTTATGTGGGGGAGCTAAAGCCTCGTTAGTGTGGCCGTCTCTGTAATCCACTCTTTGTGATCCTGATGTGTCATAAAGCTGTTTTCCATCTCTCTTTCCCTCCTCGTTCTTCACCAGTGCATCGTTAAATGAATACCACATGTGTCCGCGGACTCCATAAAGGAGAGATGTGATTTAGGCTCCCATTCCACCAGCATTACAAGCAGTTGACAGGACTCCAGGCCCGGGCCCCGCTGCTCTCTCACAGCACTTCCTGCCGACTGGAGGCAGGACGCCCTCCCTTGGGACCAGCTCGGCATCTGGACTTGGCCCCAGATCGTTTTCCCAGGAAACATGGCTACAACAACCTGGCACTCAACCCCAACCCCCACGCTAAACCGACTCATTCCCACTCACAATTATGTTGCATTAATGAAGAGCTTCAGTCAGGCACTTTAAAGTGTGAGAAAACACAAACCTGATGCTCAAAACTTCATTTACCTTAAATATTCTATGCTATATTATACTGCTTGTGTGAATAGTACCAAAAATATGAGATACGACTGAAACGATTTTATTTGGTGGATGATTCAACTTTACAATGCAATGCCTGAATGAAATAATAGTCCGATTAAAATAAAAATCGTTAATTGAAAATTTAGAAGAAATTTTTTTTTTGTTGATTATATTTGATTCTTAGCTTTTATCCACAAGTTTCCGAGGGGCGCTCCTGTAAAAAATAAAGTGGGTGAAACTTCCGGTGAGGCGGCGGAAGTAGCATTCCAATGGTATTTTGTGTGTTAGTTAGCGAAGAGGCTAGCTGTTTTTCTGAGAATTATTTTACTATTTAAAGACGCAAATCTTTATGAGAGATGTCGTTACTGAGCTCATGGACAACATGCGCTGTTCGCGGTTGTATGTATAACCTGACTAAACTAGTTCAGTGGCTTAAACGTGATTGTTTTGAACATAAGCTGAAAATGAAATCAGAGTGATCCTGCCAGAGCCCTTCTCTGATCCTGCCAACGACTGTAGTTTCCATCACCTCCCAAAAGACGACGAATCTTCCAGTGTACATTTGTTTAAATTCTTAATATTCTATAAACTCTCTCAGCATGTGATTGGCTGTTCCCTACTGATGTTGCGCCTAAACTCAGGATCAAAGCCTGTGTTGACAGAATACCAAATGTGCCAGTTAATGTATTCAAGTAGCACATTCATTTATAATTTTGAATAAACTCCAAAGCACAATGATTAAGTGTGTATTTTTTAATTTAATTGTTTGTCAGCTCGCACAACTGTCTGTCACCATGCCTTGATGAGTATTGATTATTAATAATGTTATTATAATACTCCCAATCAACTACTGCGGAGGGTAAAGGTACTGTTATTTCACCTTTTTTAATTTCGTTGAGGTTGTGTTCCCACATCGTTAGCTAGTTTGGATCGCTATAACTTGAATGACTGTCAACTGTTGAATGAACGAGTGTCAAGCATGTCAAATCGTGCTTTGTTTACTTCCAACCGGAAGTCGCGCCCACTTTTGACGCAAGGCCTCATGGGGCGTAGGAAACTTGTGGATAGTAGGGATGAAAATTATCGATTAATTCATTAGTCATTAGTTAAGCGCCTATTTTCCTGAGAATGTAAATTTCTCAGAGTGTCAATTTAACATAAAAAGCTAAATATTGCTCATAGTGAATAAAACTGCATGTTATATTGCTCAATTGATGTTTTATTGTAACAGTTGGGATATGTCACAGAATAATGGCATTTATGTAGTTTAAATAAATTATGCACAGAAAAATTAAAATACATCAAAAATAATTGTACACTGGCTCACCTGTTGCATGTGAAACATTAAGCAACATAAAATACATTTTAAATAAAAATCTTTATGGGTAGGCTTATCCTACCTACACTATATTAAGCCTACATATAATAATCTGGTTAATTATTTACATATATAAAAAAAAAACATTAGCAGCAGCACTTATAATATAGGCTGAGGGGGAAGTCAAATGCACAACTTGTAACGAGTGGAAATTAAGGTGTGGCCCCTTTAAGAGCTGCATGGAAATAAGGTGTGGCTCTTTAACAGCTGCGCCTGCGCGCTCCCTGTCGAACTATCGGCAGTATTGTTTTTAAATGAGCGATCGTTTCGCTACATAAGACCCTTATTCATCGTCTGGTATAGTTTAAAGCCTTTTGCTGTCTATGTGAAGTGAACACACCATGTATGAAAGTGTGACAAAGTTAGACTAGTTTCCCGGGACAAATAACAAACCGGAAGGAGTCTACGGGAAAACGGGAGTGTTGACAGGTATGAGCTAAGTTATTGTTACGATACAGCTGGATTTTCAAGGTTAGCACGCTGTATATCTGATTGTCAATATCGATGCACTCCACTCCGTTTTGACCACCTCATGTTTGGTTTCTTTTTTGCCGCCTTTTTTGCCGTGTTGGAAACCCAGGCTAAATATTGAAATGGCCATAAAGTAAAATTGAATTCTGATGGCTTAAAATGCAAATCAATGAGATCTAGAATTCTAACAGTATAGCAGGCTATTTAAAATCTATATCTGTTCGCAGTACACACATGGATCAAATGTGGCCCAGATCTTGGCCGACACTATGTTGCTGTCTGGGTTGTCACTCTATAAGCCTTTTCACACGGTGTTTATCGTCATTCTAAGCACCTCTTTTAACCCCGGGTAAAGGAGCGTTTCACTTGTAATTTAAAGGCTAGCACCGCTTTTTACCCAGGGTTATGAAACCCTGCTCTTTTGCTGTGTTTACACCGCTTTGTGGCGCCAAACTTGTACAGTGTGAAACGATGCGGTGTTGGAACTAGATGCTTAGCATTATGCTAGTCACGGAAACGCTGCACAATGTATATAAACAGTCGTTTCTGCATATGATAGGAAAAATGTCAAATGGCCATGGAAAATGCAACAACTGGAGTGAATAAGAGACCATCATTCTTAACTTTTATAGTTCGAAAAGTTCAAGCAGAACAAAACTTGATATTGCAGTCAGCAATGTGTAATTTGAGGACGCGCAATGCTTTATGTAAACGGGTAACGTACTGCATTTGTCCAGTCAGTAACACTGACACTGTAAATATATTAATTTAAGCCAGGGTTTAGGAATGTGCAATGTAAAGTATGAGGAGAGTACGTGAAGCAAGATAACCCAGGAGTCCGATTACCCTGGGTTTAAAATGACCCAGGGTTAACTATTTCCAGTGTGAAAAGCTCTTATATCTTCCAATATTATGTTTTAGTGAGATGATATCTAAAAGCTTAGTTTTATGACCATAGCTCTTTAGCTTACAGCATTACACAGTAGGGCTTAATAAGGTTTTTTACTTATACTTACAAGGTTTTTCTTTCTTACTTACATTTTCGGGATCCAAATGACACACAAACCGTGGGCTCTTTTGACTTGGGCATTATGGGTGGTTGTTACATGTAGGTAATTGCCTACTGGCCCAAGTAATTAATTGGGAACTTCCTAAACCACCTTTTTTTTGTTAAAGATATTTAGTTATGATACCAATACTGTGGTTATCAGGTCTACTTCATCTGTCCATTCAGTGCCCTATACTGTTAATATATGAAACACATGCTCTATTTCAAAACCTAGTGTGCTGCCTCCATAGAAAATCCCAGAATGCACCTTGACAATCTGAGGAAAACTAAATCCAAGATGGTGGACTAATCAAAAGAAATGTCTTTTTAGTTTAAAACCACTGAACCACATAAAACCCTACATTTTTTTATGGATTGAACAGCGTTCGTTCGCAATGATGGGCGAATAGGAGGTAGGAGGAACAATGGGATATTTCGATGCTTTCGAGAAAGAATGCAAAGTTTCTCAGGGGAACCAACGCTATTGGTGGGGTCAGGGGTAGGTTATTCGTATGAATTACATACGCCACCTCGTAAAATTCATATGAAATGCCGTGAGATCGGATAGGGGGAACAGTACTTTAGCAAGAGTAAGCAGACGATTTTAAATATAATTATGTTCCGGTCACTGATTTCAGCCCTCCAAAACCATTTTGGCCCGAAACGTAAAATAGCTGTTTCAGCCCAAAATTTTTTTTTTATTCATTTTAGCTGACGCTTTTATCCAAAGCGACTTACAATTGCTATATATTTCAGAGGTCGCACGCCTCTGGAGCAACTAGTGGTTAAGTGTCTTGCTCAGGGACACATTGGTGTCTCACAGTGGATTCAAACCCGGATCTCTCACACCAAAGGCTTGTGTCTCATCCACTGCACCATCACCACCTCATCACCATTTGGTAGCCGATATTACCCAACTGAGAGGCAAGTCTTCAGTGGGGGTGCTAATAGTGTGACGCACGGCATCGCTGCCAACATACAGTGTTTTAATTCAGTCAATAATGAGCTTCCACCACTGTCTAATGCTACTATAGATGTCTGCTATGCAGGAAGTGTTAGGCAGTTCACTAGGTTTTGCAGCACAGCTACAGTCTCACATCAGAGGCAGAAATACTTGAATCGCTCCTGCATACTGACTAGTCGGTGTAAAAGCACTTTAATCAGAAAGTATCAGGCGCTGCTTGAAGTTTTTGGGGCACGCAGGTCTCTCAATGTGATATATTACACTGTCTGAGGCATTCTTTTTCTTTCTCAGGTAGTGCATGCAGCACATTTTTTCTCCACGGGCAATAAAAAGATTTCCACTCGACTCTTATGACAGCCTGTGATATCGCAGATACTCTGTTTGCCGTATTTACTGTAGGCAGAAAACTGATCAGCAGGCTGTGAGAACAAGGAAACAAGAAACAGACCTGACATTCTGGTCTCTTTACTTGCATTTTGTGTATTGCACCCAGTGGGAGAAAATTCAGCTTGAACAAAAGTTCTTGAGGGCTCCGGTGGGATCACGGCACCATTTCGGAACCTTTATTTCCATGGCATTACTAATTCAGTTCACTGTGGGAAGACTGTCCATTGCCTATTTTTCTCCCTGTTGGAACAGACATTCTGGCTTCATTTCCACTGGTGCAGCACTTAAAGGAGTAGTTCACTTTTAAAAAAAAACTTTTGCTGATAATTTACTCACCCCCATGTCATCCAAGATGCCCATGTTTTTCTTTCTTCAGTCGAAAAGAAATTAAGGTTTTTAATGAAAACATTCCAGGATTTTCTCCATATAATGCACTTCAATGGAAAGCAAACAGTTCAAGGTCCAAATGAGAGTGTCAGTGCAGCTTCAAAGGGCTTTAAACGACACCAGACGATGAATAAAGGTCTTATCTAGCGAAATGATCTGTCATTTCAAAAATAAATAAAAGCACAATAGTTTTATAAGCACAAATGCTAGCCTTGCTCTGTTCTGTGATGAGCGTTCGTGACTCTCCTCTTCAAACTCGTTCATCAAAATGAACAAATCTTTTTTCGAGTCATGACTCGAAGGGTCCTAGTTAAGACCCTTATTGATCATCTGGTGTCATTTAAAGCCCTTTGAAGCTGCACTGAAACTCTCATTTGGACCTTGAACCGTTTGGTTCCCATTGAAGTCCATTATGGAGAAAATCCTGGAATGTTTTCATCAAAAACCTTAATTTATTTTCGACATATGGCTTATGTGAACGTAAACACTTGAGAAAGAAAATTATATCATTGTTTTGGATCTGTGCAATAGGTACAGAACACAAGACAAGGGCCACTGAAAAAGTTCTTAAAGAGGCTAAACATCTCTCCCCTAGCAATGGCTGCAAAAAGAGCTGTATGTTCATGTGAGTGAACAACATATTTGTGTCAAAAATCAAGCATGCCTCTCCACACTCCCTCCATCTGATGTGCTTTTGGAATGGGTAAAGTTGTCTCGTCTTGTGTGGTTCCCGTTATCATTTCCCACAAAAAAAGTCGAGAGATACTGTTTATATGAACTGAAATGGGGGGATGTTCTAGAGCTCCCCAATCAAAACAAATCAGTGCCTCAACCTCCGGCACTGGGCTAAGCAGATTACTGTCATTTTCCACAACTTGTCCCTTGCAGCTAACAACCTCCAATTAGCAAATCCCGCTGCGCGCATCTATGCCCTGACGGCAAGTGACTGTGACAGGCGGAGAAATTAGAAGTTTCGCATGTTAATCCACCATGCTCTAGAAAGTCAGGCTACCATCAAACTGCTTTGAGGGGAAATACAAATGCAAGGCACCCTACACCCGCCTAGACACCAACAACAATCAAACAAAATGAAAAACAGGCCTACAGCATAGTGCAGATCCATTGAGTTTAAAGCAGTTGGCAGACTGCTATCGGCTAACACAACAGGCTGACAGATGGAAAGAAAGCAGGGTGTGTGGTTTTGACACGACTCTATTGTGTCAAGAACAACCTGCTCTGCACAGCGAAAATGTGATAAGAGTGTTTAAATAGAAAATGTGGCAAAGACAATTATTTCACTAAAGTCTTGACGTGTCACACAGTCCAAGCTTGGAATTTTGGCCCAAACTTGGTAGTACTGGGTATCCCTGTCTGGGACAGGAACCAGCCAAAAGTCAGGAGTCAGGTGGCTGAGGGATGCAGAAAAGTGTCGAGTACACTATACACCCACCTAAAGGATTATTAGACACACCTGTTCAATTTCTCATAAATCCAAGTATCTAATCAAACAATCACTTGGCAGTTGATTCAATGCATTTAGGGGTGTGGTCCTGGTCAAGACAATCTCCTGAACTCCAAACTGAATGTCAGAATGGCAAAGAAAGGTGATTTAAGCAATTTTGAGTGTGGCATGGTTGTTGGTGCCAGACTGGCCGGCCACAATCTGCTCAGTTACTGGGATTTTCACGCACAACCATTTCTAGGGTTTACAAAGAATGGTGTGAAAAGGGAAAAACATCCACTATGCGCCAATCCTGTGGGCGAAAATGCCTTGTTGATGCTAGAGGTCAGAGGAGAATGGGCCAACATGCACAACCTTGAGGCGGATGGGCTATAACAGCAGAAGACCCCACCGGGTACCACCAAAAAGACTCTACAATTTGCAAGCGCTCACCAAAATTGGACAGTTCAAGACTGTAAAAATGTTGCCTGGTCTGATGAGTCTCGATATCTGTTGAGACATTCAGATGGTAGAGTCAGAATTTGGCGTAAACAGAATGAGAACATGGATCCATCATGCCTTGTTACCACTGTGCAGGCTGCTGGTGGTGGTGTAATGGTGTGGGGGATATTTTCTTGGCACACTTTAGGGCCCTTAGTGCCAATTGGGCATCGTTTAAATGCCACGGTCTACCTGAGCATTGTTTCTGACCATGTACATCCCTTTATGGCCACCATGTCCCCATCCTCTGATGGCTACTTCCAGCGGGATAATGCACCATGTCTCAAAGTTCAAATCATTTCAAATTGGTTTCTTGAACATGACAATGAGTTTACTGGACTAAAATGGCCCCCACAGTCACCAGAACTCAACCCAATGTGACCCAGTGTGTTCTGGCTTTTACACAAGATGTCAATGGGAGCACATGCAGTCAAACAAGCAACAATCATTAAAAGGACCAACACAGGCTCTTACCTGTCTCTGCTGTCCCATTTTAAAACCGATTCCAGCACCATGCGGATTGAGTTGAGGCCTTTGAACTAAAGGCTTAGTTTGTAAGCAGGGCGATGACTGCATGGGCAGCTGGCAGTTCTGAAAGTGCATGCCCTGGCCTGCAGTCGACGGCTGCTGTTGTATGGTCGTTTTGTTAGGTGGAGCAGCCATGATGGGCATTTGTTTGCCTGTGGTGGAAGGTGGTGCTTTAGGGCTGAAATGGAGCAGGGGCTTACTGCTGAGAACCTTTGTATCGATGTGGTGGGAAGGGTTGAATCCATTGGGCTTGAGAAAACAGTTGGACATGCCTTTGGCCTGACCCGCACTTTGAGCGTTAAGTCTCTGCTGAGAAAGGGAAGCATTGCCAGGAAGAGTCTCCTGATTGAAAGAGCCAGGAGTTTGGTGAACACCTAATGCGGAAGACCAGTTCCTAACCCCTCCTGTTTGACTCTGCTGGTGGTTGTGAAGCATAGGGCTGGGCTGTTGTTGGTTAGCAGCCATTTGCTTCAACTGTTCAGCATGTGACATCTCAGGCCATGTTGGAAGACCTCGAGATGGACCCCCAGTAGGTACCTGTCCATGGTGCCCTGAAGTGATGGTTGAGGTGGATAAAGTTGCATTGGCCATTGAAAACGAAGGTCCGGCAGAGGCTGGCCTTAGTTGTTGAGAGCCTCCAGCTGTCTGGCTAAAATCTGGTGAGTACTCCGTCTTGATTGGCTTATCCAGGTGAATACATGGAGGAGCCGCACCAGCTGAACTGGGTCGGCCCAGATCCAGACCAAAGTCATCGTCTTGCTTTAGCATCTTCTCTAGCTCTAGATCGTTGAGTGATGGCACATTCTTGGTGAGCTCATCGAACAAGTCCTGGAGCTCTGGGTCAATCTGTCCACTTACTTCATCTTTGAAGTCAAACATCAATGGGGCGTGATCTGTGGATGACTGGCCACAGGTCTGAACTTCAGTCGGTTCCTTCTTTATATCCCTTAGAGTTATGTTGAATAAATCACTGCCAACTCCATGAGGCATCATGAAGGTGTCCTTTCTTCGAAGGATGTTACCCTGGGTGGCATCCCCAACCAATCTTTGAGTCTGCCCTGAAGCTAAAGCACAGGATCCAGGTCGAAAAGAGCTGGGCTCCATGCGAAGGCGCTTGAAGTCGGATCCTGACGGTCCACAGGAGAGACCATTCTGCTTGGGTGTATATCCAGGAGACTGTGCTTCAATCTTTCTCCTAAGTCCTTGCTGAAAAAAAGAATGGAGAAAGAATGGAAAGTTTTTAGTGAAATCAATATGTTTCACAAATCAGGTGCAAAAAAAAGTCACTTACAGGCATATTTTTGTACAAATTTCATCAAAAGATTTCTTCAAAAGCCTCACGCTAGCTTTTTTTTTTCAGCCAAAATGAGCTCATTTTCTGCTCAACCGGGAGACAAGGGCACATAATGTAACAAGACCATCTCTATCTAATTAATGAACTCTTATTAAAATACTCTTTGATGGTTCAAACCAATTACAACAATGAAGGGAGTTTCAAATATTAGTGTATGAAAAATGTGTTCTCTGGGTGAATTATCTCTATGAAAATTGGTGGAGTTTTGTAATTTACAGCCGATACTCTTTACCCTCATTCATTTGCCCATTTTTCATTTCAAAAGAGACTTATTTGATTTAATATAGAAAGTTTATGATTTCCCACAGGGTCCTATTAGGGTAATTTCTACAGATATAGGTTAGTCTCCTACTTACTAAGAATGTATGTGCTAGACGTAGAATTTGGTCTCAATCACTAATAATTGTTAAGTGTTGAGTTTTAAAAGTTTTAATGCTAAGAACAGCGGTGCACGCGCGTATATGTATTCTTTGTTCAAACGTGAATTAATCTAGAGTCATTTGAAATTAAGGAGGTCATGCCCACAATTAGCATAATACATGCACAAAGCATCATCTGTACAGCGATTCTTCTGCAAATGTGTTTCCCTAGATGTGCTCTTGCCCTGAGAGCATGCATAGCAAGATATTTCTGTAAAGCCACTCTCGAGCAAAGGCCTAGACTACATTATCAGCTGTTTTTATGCAGTGCCTATCACAGCTATAATGCATTTTTTTTCATAACTCTGAAATAGGACTTATTTTAGAGTCTCTTAATACATACAGTAGTATTTATACACACTTCTTCTTAACATATTCCATGTCTCTAATGCCACCACAAGTGATTTTTGCATTTGTGTCAGGTTTGGTTTTACACCTAACCTAATTTTACAATTTGTTTATTTGCAAACGTATTGATAAATCAATTTCCTTGTGGAAACGTTCACACACAGGTTTTAAATATGTGTGTACACACAATACTAGAGTTAATGAGACCCAATCCTAATCATATCATGAATATCCCTGGATAAGACTTGAGCATCTCCACTAATCCACATGTTTCACTAGCAGGAGGTCTGTGCTCCCTAACAGCATTTGTTGAAAATATATATATATATATATTCCAAAAACTATTGACTCAAAACCTAGTATTAGCTGTGTGGATAAATTTAGCCATTAGATAGATGATGTTAGACAAAAGTAGGCTTCATCTGTGTCCCTCATTTGCATAAATTACATATCCCACTGTTAGCTTGCTGTAAAGATAGCACCATTTTCCTTGTGTGAAATGATTCCCTTTGTTCCTCAAGTCTTCATTTATGTAAATAAGGCTTGAACAATGACTCATAAGCGCTGTTTAAGTGGCCGTATAGAGACAAATGTAGTCCAATATTTGCAAAAAGGATATTTTTTTTCTCTTTAAAGGGCAATGAAGATACATTAGAGTTAGAAAATGAACCTGACAACAATATGTTACACCAACAAAGCTCCTACATCTGCACATTTTCAGTTGTGCGATGGAGAATGATGAATATAATTTAACAGACAGAATAATCATGAAGTAGCTACTGACCAAAACCAACGTTATTTCCACACAGCCGCAATATTGCCAGCACATGGATATGCAAAGTTATTTAAACACCATCTGACATTATTGCCTACAGAGAGAGATGTGTGTTCAACCCAACATCATTATCAGGCGCAGGGACGGGTGACTTTGGTGCGGTTTTTCGCTCTAGCGGCAAATTGGAGACATTTCCATTTACTGGAAATATTACTGGGCTGGGATGTTTTATGCCTTCAGGACTGGGAGTGATCACAATTCTCCACACCCCACCACCATCTCTGTCTCTCAATAGCCACTATGATAGTTCCATGTGCTATATATGGCATGCTGACATCAGTATCAAATCACTTTTCTGACTCATCCAGGTTAAGGATAACAAATGACATGCAATTGTGTTTGTTCAAACAAGTTCATTGGGATGACGCAAGATTTGAATTAGGCTGGACGTCAGGGTGTGTGAGAGAGTGTGTATGTCGATGCTCGGGTGCTGCCACAGTATGTGGTTCCTATTAGGTTTTTAGCCCGTTGTATAGTTGCCAAAAGCTTGTTGTGACTGTTTTCTGAAACTGTAGTAATATGGTCGCACATCCATCGTTTGAACCACATTGGTTCAAAATAGGTTTGTCTACGTCAAATACATATTGAAATGTACATATATTTAAATGGAATGAAATATACAGAATGTAGAATGTTAGTTTGCTTATACAGTGCAACAGTCATTTTCCATAGGGACCCTGATTTTGAACGATAACTTATAAAATATCTTTAAAGACTGTAAAAAAAAGCTATACTGTGAGCTACAAGGTTGAAAATGTATGGTATTGGCTTCTGCTAAAGTCGTCAGCCAGCATTATATCAATGTTAAATAGTCATGTTTAACTGTAGAATTCCTGGTGAAGAACTATACAAAAAAATTACATATATCAGAGTGTCGGAAAAAAACAACACGCGACAACATGTCTCTTTGGCTCCGCCCACTTCCATGAACCCCTGTGGATTACGTTGCTCTGTTGCTTAATTTTTCAATGCTACAATGTTGAACACACACAGAAATGAAGTCCACATGGACAACAAATGCAAATACACTCATATAACAATCGTTGAACTATGTTAGTAACAAAGGACCTTTGTTTGGCTAACAGTGCTTTTGGGAAACATACCCCAGATTAAAAGCCAAAAACCGGCAAACTAATCTATATTAGGCTAGATTAAGATGTCAATGAGTGTTGTTTTAATGATAGAACAACATTTTGGCCTGATCAACTGGCCGATATTTGACTTTTTTCTTTGGCTGGAAAGATATTGAAGGATCTGAGGAGCTCAGTATTTATACTTTTGGGGGAGATAAACCCATGAATGGCGATGTATTTCAGCATTAAAATCCTCGGACATCAACTTTTAAAGTGTTTAGAGGTTATAACGTAGCATTGTGCGACCACCCACATGAAAATAACTCTTTGTTAATTGATAATTAGGCCATGAAATAATAATGTGTGTTAAAAGGAATAAAATTTGTGTTTTACTTCCACTAGTGTTCATTCCATCTGGTGACTGAATTGTTTCTAAATACATTTTCAGAGCTTTGCAAAAATGCATGTACAGGCACGTATTTACAATGTTGCAAAAATTAGGTTATTGGCCCCTAAAAATCCAAAACTGGTTGACCACTAGATTTTTCCACTTGTTTTATTATCCAACAAAGCGCTCTGGAAAATAATAGCTCACTTCCCTGCACAGTCTGATGTATCATTCATCATTCACACACAGCGCCAGATAGATTACATGCAAATGTAATACTTAACCATAAGTAGGAGAAACACTGATGCTTGCTAAAAACGATACAACGCAGAACAGCACTTTACGATCAAGCCAGGATTTTATTGCTACATCAGTGAATCTTTCCATGCTTTTACAAACTCTTTGTCACCTCTCTCAACATTATTTATATGAGTTGACGAAACCGCATTGCAACAGAATCTTTCTACATGTCCCTACTTGGTGTAAACATTAGATTATTTCCTAAGGACGAGTGTCATCCGATTATGCAATCTCTTATCTTTTTAAGATAGATAAGTGTATCTCAGGTCCCACACTGAGAGAGGATCCCAGTGACAGCCTTACACAGTTTCCTCGCCAAGATATTTCTATAAAACATTCACACGGTGACACAGATAACGGCCACCAACCAGATGTAGCATATTAAAGCAAAGAGTTTCTTGTCGGTACGCCAAGCACATTTGAAATGGTCTGATAATACAATGTGTTCATTTTGGCGGAGGGGCTGCGGAGAAACAGTGCCCTCCATTCATCGGAAATCCTCCTGACAGAGCTACAAGTGACCTGAAAATAGATTTTCTGATTAAGCTTTAATGAGCTCGGAAGCTCTGGATCACTTTGAAAGTGACTCCTGGAGGGAGGAGACGGAACGGCTCTCGGCACAATCCGCGCGGAGGCTTAGAGGTGTCGCACGCGTGACATTGCTCTCGCTGAAATGAACACAGCGGCGGATTGTAAAGAGGCATCGCTCCACTGAGGCACACTAGGCGGTGTAACGATCTTCTAGCTTAAGAACAATGGAAATTAGTGACTATAAACCACTTTATAGTAAACATCAAGAAAATGAGCTGTAACCGAACTCGCAGTACATCTGTGATAATATGAATATTTGTAACACAGGGATAATGATACTGTGTGGTTGAACAGATGAAGCTGTTTAAAGGGATACTTCACCTCTGCAAAGATGAATGTGTATTAAAATGGGTCATTTATGTAGAAGAAATTACTTTTGAATTTGGAGCGACTGAGAAAATCCAGAAAATGTATTTTTGGCTTATGTGGATGAAAGACAACAACTCCCAGAATGCACTTGCTTCGCTGCCCTAGGAGGCCACGCCTACCGGTAACAGAACGCAGTTGTTAAACAACAAGTCTAGGCTACTAGTGAGTCTATGTGATGAGTCTGTCCGAAAATGTGTTTCGAGATCGCCCAAAATGTCCGGGATTCGGCTTTTGCGTTCTACAGTCGCCATTCATCATGTTTACTGTGGCGAGTGGGACGAGTGAGGGAAAATACTACAGGTTTTCAACTAATACAAAGCTTAATGCTAAATCCTGGAGTATCCATCAGAGGTTATCTGAAAAATCGTTGAGATGTACTGTATATAGCGCAGCTATTGGTGTGGGCAAACTAAAATGTTGGTGTTCAACTTTGCGTTTTAAAAATACAACAACTGTTAATTTTTCGTTTTGCAACGACTGTTTGGACATAATACGAGATAGAGTTCTTCATTAAATTCATTAAAAATAAATAAATAAATAAACAATAATTACAGGAATAGCCTCTCTAAACCTCAAAGAAATGCCATCAAGACATCGAAGCAGAAATAAGGGAGAAACACCAGGAACTCCGTGTCTTTCCCTGCCATTAAGTAAGGGTTAATGCCCGACGAGGTGTCCATTGTCAGGTTTTAATGGACGACGGTGAGGCGTGAACTGGCCGACGTGCAGCGGAGGACGGTTGCCTCCGCCGAAGTCCATTAAAACCTGACAATGGACACCTCGGAGGGCATAAACCCGCTTATACCATGATCACTTACCAAATAAAACATTTTTAAAACATTAGCTGCTAGTTTATATTTTATTTAGGCTAAATCAAATTTTTACAAATAATAACTCGCCTTGTTTATTTAGCAACCGGAGATATTTATAGTCCGCTCAGCTTGTAGAACCCTTCAGGTTCAAAATGCATTTTTTTTTCATGAAACACAAAGGTAGGCGTAGTTATTTTTTTTTTAATTACACATAAAACAATTAATCAAACAGGCTTCTTAGGCTTGAAACGCTGTACTCTCCTCCTGCCTTGGTTGTCTGGACTGCTGCGTAAAACTCCCGCAGGGTCTCATTCAGAGCAGCAGCGGTGTAATTTTCTTTGCTACGTTTCTCCGTTTTATTTACATTTTTTCTTTCTTCAGCAGCATCCCAGTCGTCAAAGTTGTCATATTCTCCATAAATGTTAAAGCAGCGCTCAGTAAGACTGGAAACTTCTTTGCTGTTTTCTCGCAGGTTTCTCTCTCGAGCTCCCCCTACAGTTTCGGAGTATATATATATGAGAAAACTGTCGTAAACTCGTTGTCAACTCCCCCTCCCATCTCGTTCAGGCAGGCCATGTGAATTTGTTTTCAGAGAAGCCGGCGAACAAACGGATTTTGTCCCCACCACTTTTGAAACATCTCGCGGCACAGATGTACCAATGCAAATAAAACATCTCCAGTTAACAGCATTCGTTTCATTTGTTTGTTAAATAACAGGCGATCTAGCACTGAAATGTGTTGGCTTCTCTCAGAAACGCGCTTCAATCCGTTGCGGAGATTCTTTCCGGTGAAATCACAAATCAAAATGCACACAAACGTGTCCCTTTTTCTCATGGTTTCTAATTCCTCTCGTATATTTTTCCCCACTCATCAAAACATATAAAACCACTGATAAACATTATATCAATTCAACCACTGATAAACATTATTGGTTTTGATGAGGGGGAAATAAAAACTATTCGAGTGCGGAACCTCTGGCCGGACCATCACTGTATTGTGCTCATTTTTATTTATGTGCATCAGGAAGCTATGGACATCGTCGTTCAAAACATTACCTACTCGAAAGAGAAAAAAGAATGAATGCGTTACCCAGCACTTTTGAAAATGCCCTTCCGAATGCGTCTCTGTCCCCAGCACATTTCAAACCAAACTTACGCCCGAGCCATATCCACTGAGGTATGATTCTCAGAACAATATTATTCAAATGTTGAGATAGTGTATATTTGTATTGTGTTACCAAACGTTATCAGTAACATTATGGTTAAAAATCAATAATACTATAAGAAATATTTCCGTTATTTATTTATTTTTAGTTTAGCCTACAGCTATAGCTACTTTGATTATGCATTATCAAAATACATGTTACGTTACATTCATCATTTTTCTGGTGATCCGAGTTGTCTATCGTAACGATTGACCAAAGAAAGTCAAACACGTTTAATTTGTTTATTACAAGTTTGTTTATTTTATTATTGAAGCTTGAGACCGGTGGTACTGGTGGTCTGGGGTGCCTCGGAGTTGATGACACTTGCCAACGCTTGTAGCTAAAAAGGAAAAAGAAAATGTATCAATCTTTTATCAACATATCATTTATAGACAAGGTCAAAATAGCACAGATGGAGTTGCATGTGTGAAGTTGCAATGCAATTTATCGTTTACTTATAGTTCTGTTTGTGTAAATGTGGGTAAATAAATATAAAAAAGTTGCATTATTAGCTAGCAGCTCTCGTGTCGGTTTATGCATTATCAAGTCAGCAGCACAGTATAACGTTACTAATTCTGAGGCTGACGACAAGCTAAACTAATGCATAATTTGTATAATTTCATATCGATTTATAGGCGATCTGAGAAACACAAATAAACCCTGATAGAGGAACAGACAAAACACTTACTTACAGAAAACAAGCAAGTTTGTTTGCTAATGAAAATGCTAACATCTAAGTTACAGTATCTAACGTACTAGTAAGCCGGTAACAGACAGCGAGCATAATAATAAAAAAAAAAAACAGACAATAGCAAACATCCCGACTCCCGAGGTCACAATTACAAGAAATACAAACATTAAACACAGTTTATTATAAAGATACTTACAAGTGCAACAGCAAGAAGGCCAGGTCAGCATCGGTTTTGCAGGCTTCGCTTTCTTTCAGTTCTCTCTATTCTGAAAAAGCCGGTCCGTTTTCTCTTCTTTGTTTCTCTGATAAACACTTCCGAGCTTTCTTCTTCTTCTTTTACATCAGCCATCACGAAAACTTGAAGAATTCAATATCTAGCGTTACCTTTTTCTTATAGCTAGCCGGCTCCTGGATGGCCGGGGGCGTGTACGCATGCGTGTGCGCGTATAGTGCCGTAAAGCAATTCGTTACCTCGCGAGACCTGAAATCTCACGATACTTCCTAACACTGAGGCCGGCGAGCCGCCGGCCCAAAGTTGCAAGGGTGGTTTTGCGGCTCACAGGCACCAGGGGGGTGCGAGACGATCACCATTCAACACGAAATCAGTAATATTAACATTACAATGACTCCAAAGCTGTTCAGTTAAGGTAAAAAAAGTTACTTAGTTCTGCTTTAAAAGAAATAACGAAGTCGTTCATTGTTGTATTAGTAGGCTATGTAATATCTAACTAACGTTAGATGTTGTTTTGATAGAGCAAATTGTTAACGGATACTCCTGTTGCTATGGTTACTCACAGCTGTTGTGGGCAGCGCATTTATTTATTCATTTCGAATGGTAAACAGGCAGTTTCACCAGAACTACTTTACTAGGTGTCCTCTATCACTTTTTAACGGACACCCTGCAGCCAATCAGAATCGAGTATTCACCCAGACCATGGTATAATGCTTGGATAACACACCACATCTCCTTCCATTAATAATAATAATGTCTACTGCGGTGCATGGCTGTGAAATAGGTTATAAACCTACCAACGTCCGTTGCCATGATTTTTGGAATGACTTATCGCGCGAGAAAAAAAAAGACGTTTTAGTCGCATAACATCGGTTAACGGAAACAGCCTTCATTTTTTTATCGACATTTGGAAAATATCGCAAAAGTTTTGCGCAAATCTGTAATGGAAACGCGGCTACAGTGCTATACTACAGTCAGTGATTGTTACAACTCTGATCTGTGGTTTTAGAAGGAAGGTCAAGTCTTTCCAAGTCACAGGGCTCAAGTCTGAGTCAAGTCGCGAGTCGTTGTTGTCAAAGTCTAAGGCGAGTCGCAAGTCATCTTTGAATATGTCAAGTCGAGTCACAAGTCATCAAATTTGGGACTCAAGTCCAAGTCAAGTCCAAGTTATGCGACTCGAGTCCACAACCCTGGTATCCCTTTAATATCTGTACATGACAACTGATCATTATCGTTTTACTTCTGGCATTTGCATTTAGGCCTAGGCTTCAAAATTCATAAAAGTTGTATTCAATTATGAAAAAAATATAAGAATTATAAGCTTTCATTGGACACACGCTTATTTTCGGCAATTATCAAAACACCAACAGGAAAATCCTATTGGGTTTTCATTGAGCGACGCTAACTTCTCGGTTTATCAACAAAAATATATCATCACCACTGCAACACTTTATAAATCCCACTGTGCATTACTTCAGAAAGATTCAAAATCCAGTCATATTTACAATTCCATTTCATGCCACTAGTGGCACAAAAATACACATTGCAGCTTTAAAAACACAAATGTTGCTAATGTGGTGTCACAGTGTTAAAATAAAACATATTACCCAGAATCCTCTAATAGCAACCAGATTATGTCACTGTAAAAATGCAGGCTTGTTGCCGTTATCAGAGCATACAGAATATGCTTACAAACAGGAATGCCACGCAACGCGCACCATGTGCAAGTCTGCTGATAAAGTGTTTGAAATCCAGCGTGACCATTAATTGGAACGTTTCATGACAGCTTTTCAAAGGTTTTGCCCCGTCGACACTGTCCTCTCTGTACCGTACAACACAGTGGATATGGTTTTCTTCAGGATTCAGATTCAAACCGAGCATCAAGCGTTGACCCAACAGTACCACAATTGTTTCAACATAAATGTCATCAATTGGATATTCCCACCAATATGGCAAATTATGAAAGTGATATATGGGCTGAATAGGACAAATTACCATTTTGGTTTCATGCTCTAACTATGCATTGAGAATTGCATTGTTTTTTGACCCATCATTTAAGAACTGGTGTAAAGCACATCTGTTATTATCTGCCTCTGTGTGCGGTTGTCAGTACCATTAACCAGATGGAGGAAACTAGTCTAGTGAGGAGGTAGGGGAGAATGAATGAGTGTGTGTGTGTGTGTGTGTCTCAGCAACATGTGCTGCTAGCAAGAGGAGTGCAATTGATAGAGAGCTCAGGGCGCTGAGAACGAGAGGATATGACCGTCATCGTCCTGGAAGCAGCTGTCAGACCTGTGGCACGTCCTACAGGCCCGGGTCTCTGTGTCTGCCTGACTGTGTACACATCAAAGAAAGAGTGACTGAACGCACAGCATTAACACCGAGGCTCAGTGTTGCAGGGGATATATACCGTGTTACTACCTTATATAAAATAACTATTTATATTACATCATTTATTTTTATGGGAAGACATTTGTTTATTTTTTGTGTTACTTCTGTTCTCAACAACAAACCAAATTCAAAAATAATTGACTCAACTCAATTTAATTGTCTTTTAAGTGAAATTACTTAACTTAAATATACAAGCTTGATAAAAATGATTATTCTAGAAGAATTATAGACAGTGTTGTGCAAGTTACTTCCAAACTGTAATACATTAGGTATTACTTGTTACTGTTATTTAAAAGTAATTAATTACCTTACAATATTACTGTCTCAGAATTGTAATGTGTTACATTACTCATGTATTACTTTTGATTTACTTTCACCAAAACAACTACAGAAGTAGAACTTAACTTTGGGGCTGTAACGATATGCAATATGAAACCGAAATGGCGATTCGCCGCACTCAGATCCACGAACCTACAGAATCGCGACACACCTCTTCCAACTCCAGCGTTATTCTCCTTACCGTCCAGATCCAATGCTGCCTTATCTTTAAATTAGGCTATTAGTATTATTTGAAGTTAACATTATAAAATACGTAGACCTACACCACAAAACTAGTTGAGGATAAATTATTTAAAATTGGGGAAGTCCAGCATTATGGACATGACATTTGCAGTCAAACTTGAAATAAAAATTCTCAGAAAATACATAATGTATTGAAACGTACAGTATATAGACGTATATATATACTTCCTTAAAGGACTCCAGACATTAGACAAATATCAGTCTATGTTTTATTTTTAATATTAGGGAAAAGACACACATTCATGCGTGACAAAAAAAAAATAGGAGGCAAAATATATTTTTTTGTAATTCTGTTACTGCGCAAATCGGATGAGGAATGGTTGGCTCTCCAGTCTCCATAGAACTTAAAATATTCATTTTATTTTAGTTTTCGTGTTCGTTTATGAGGAAAAAACAATGTTACAGACCGCTCTGAAGTGTCACTAAAAGACTGCTTTAAAACTTTCACATAGTCTGTTGCCTTTAAGAAGTAAAAGCAGACAATATTAGACAAGGCGCGGGGGCGTGCTGGTGCGCATCTCATAAATAGCCAATAGGCTATACCGAAACTCAGCGTATAAGTATAGCCTACTCCACAGACCTGAAAAACATATCTATACTGAAATGTCTACTTGTAAACAGAACAATTCAAAATGAAAAAAAACAGACTGCTCTCTGCTTATGAAATGAAATGTGCATTTCGCATTCACTAGCCTACTGCGAAGATTGCGAGTCAGCGTCATCAACTTGGACACCACACGTGGCTATTGACTGACCACGAACAGGTAACTTAGCCTACTTGCATTTTCCATTCGTTAATGTCTCACGATCTTGCTGTATTTTTTTTTTTTTTTTTTTACAATTAAAACTAAAAGTCAAGCCTCACTGTAATACAACTGTAATACAAGCCTCACTGAACATGTAACGAGTAAAATATTACTGAAAATTGATTAGTAATGCCTTACACTACTGCGTTTCAGCAAAAAGTAATGTTACAGTAATGTATTACTTTTGTAATGCGTTACTCCCAACACTGATTATATATATATATATATATTGTCCTTTCAATTTTTTTCTTGTCTGACTCACCTGAGTGAAAGGCTCATTATTATGCGGGTCTTTGTCTGTGAGAAGCACCTAATTATTCATGACGCCCATTCCCATATATTGCCTTGGCAAAAAAAATGTTTTTCACAATAGAGTGCCGAAGTTACGACGTCACTCTGTAGGCCAAAACGTGGAAGTGAGTTAGCATTTTAGCACTACGGTTCCCTCGCTCTAAAGCCTATGGGATTTTTGAATGGGTTTTTGCTAAATCGCCTGAAATAAGGTCTGTGTTGATCAAAGCCTCTAAATATTTTCACATTTTGATCTATGACATAGAACACACAGTTATAACCTGCTTGTGGTTTTTTAAACTTTATTGTGTCTGATTGTGTTTTTTTAAATCTTTATATAGGCTTCAAAATGTATAAATTTTGGATTAACTTGTAGATTATCTTGCTAGACAAAACGTGTAAGGGTCACAACCCTTTGTTAAACACAGATCTTATTTTTTTGCGATTTTCCAAAAGTCTATGGGGAAAATGCATTGCTTTTTCGACCGAGGGAACCCATGCCCCGCTAGCTTCCGAATCGTCCTACAAAGTGATGTCCAGTGTTGTGCAAGTTACTTCCAAACTGTAATACATTAGGTATTACTTGTTACTGTTATTTAAAAGTAATTCATTACCTTACAATATTACTGTCTCAGAATTGTAATGCGTTACATTACTCATGTATTACTTTTGAGTTACTTTCACCAAAATAACTAAGTAGAACTTAACTTTTGGGCTGTAACGATATGCAATATGAAACCGAAATCGCGATTCGCCACACGACTCAGATCCACGAACCTACAGAATGGCGACACACCTCTTCCAACTCCAGCGTTATTCTCCTTACCGTCCAGATCCAATGCTGTCTTATCTTTAAATTAGGCTATTAGTATTATTTGAAGTTAACATTATAAAATGCGTACAATTACACCACAAAACTAGTTGAGGATAAATTATTTCAAATTGGGGAAGTCCAGGATTATGGACATGACATTTGCAGTCAAAACTTGAAATAAAAATTCTCAGAAAATACATGTATTGAAACGTATATAGGCTACTTCCTTAAAGGACTCCAGACATTAGACAAATATCAGTCTATGTTTTATCTTTAATATTAGGGAAAAGACACACATTCATGCGTGACAAAAAAATAGGAGGTAAAATATATTTTTTGTAATTCTGTTAATTACACTGCGCAAATCGGATGAGGAAGGGTTGGCTCTCCAGTCTCCATAGAACTTAAAATATTCATTTTATTTTAGTTTTCGTGTTCGCATTTATGAGGAAAAAACAATGTTACAGACGTGACCGCTCTGAACTGGCACTAAAAGACTGCTTTAAAACTTTTACATAGTCTGTTGCCTTTAAGAAGTAAAAGCAGACAATACACTGTAATACAACTGTAATACAAGCCTCACTGAACATGTAACGAGTAAAATATTACTGAAAATTGATTAGTAATGCCTTACACTACTGCGTTACAGCAAAAAGTAATATGTTACTGTAATGTATTACTTTTGTAATGCGTTACTCCCAACACTGGTGATGTCATCACTTCGATACTCTATATAACCCAATTCACAGTTTTATGTGAACGATTAGGAGGATGATTTTCAGATCATTGTGAAGAAAAGACCCTAGACAACAACATCCATTAGTCAAAAGTCTTGTGGACGCATATTTCGTGTTTTGTGGCCTTATTTCAGAAACTTTCATTTTTAGTTTTTACATCAACCACGCATAAACAATATTCTCTCAAAAATACAAACATGTGCATACATGTTGCTCATATATTATGGTAGCCTTGTTTCTGCTAAATATAGTGTAATTTC
The DNA here is from genome assembly GCF_988280905.1 of Pimephales promelas. Lineage (NCBI taxonomy): Eukaryota > Metazoa > Chordata > Actinopteri > Cypriniformes > Leuciscidae > Pimephales > Pimephales promelas. Next base: position 10,871,428 of record NC_142784.1, read on the forward strand.
ACCTGTGCCATTAATATGTTTATAATCAACTGAAAAAAAGTACAAATGTCAGGGCATGTCAGAACATCTCAAGGACCCCAAAACACCTTGGTCCTAAGAGGGTTAATTACTCATCACTTAATCACTTTAGTTACTCTTGCAATTGGCAAAAAGGCATTAAAAAGATCTAAATTCAAACACCCATATGATCATATTCCTAAATGTCAATGATTCTCTTGTGTCTAAGTTTATAGTTCAGATTTAAAGCAAGGACAGATCAAAATAGAGTTAATCGCATTTTGAAATGAACATGATGCTTCAAATAGACGCTTTCAGCAGTGACAACATAAACAAACGGTACTGCGCATGTGCATTAATCTGGCCCAAACTTAACTTCCGGCAGACTTGCGGAGACAATCCATAACAAGTAAATAACCTAGTAGCTGGTATTTCTTGCCAGTCAAAGAAAATAAATGTTACCTGGCCAAACTGAAATGTGACACTACCAGACCCGTTGAACAAAAATTGGAGACAAGATGTTTTTCTACCGACGTGTCTGATTTACCGCAGTGTTCAAAAAAACTGGCGAGCGCGACGGTGGGGTTTGATAAGGTTTATAACATAGAGCTAGGCTTCTTACATGCTTGCTAACCTTTTTTAAGGTGGGTCTCCACATTGACCACATGTTGGATGGATCTGTGCAGCGCTTTTTACGATACTAACCATTCAATACACAGACTGGTCCGCTGTCAATGTGTTTGCGAGAGAGAGAGAGAGAGAGAGAGAGAGAGAGAGCGTGCGAATATGCGCTGCACGAAACTGCAGTCAATTACAACTTTTCCCATCTTAAATTGTTAAAAACACGGAAATCAATATGTGGCGGTCAGCGCTGATAATGTGGTGGGCTGCCACTAATAAATGTATGGGAAACAAACACTGTACCGGTTATCACTCAGATAAACATAGGCTATTTTAATACCGCCGTCTCCCTCATAGGAAACCTTGACATTTTTGTTTTTAAAAATTGCTTTTGCTCCCTACTAGGTCGGGTTGCACCCCACAGCTCAACAACCTGCTCATCACCTTAACTTTCACTGCATTTGTAGTGAATGCCATATTATCCAGTAAACACTAATAAACAAACAGAACGGAAGTTAACTTTGGGCCAGCTCATCACCATGGCAACGCGTCTGATGAAAGCATCTATAAAGATTGTATTAATTGGGTCATTGCACCAGTAGGTGGCGACAAGCGGCTGTGAAAAAGTTTATTTGTCATTGAATCATTCGAGTGATTCGTTCAAAAATCCATTCTGATCCATCCAGTGTTGAAACAAGTGACTCGTTTACTTAGCAACCAGATAGCATCACCCTAGCAACCACACAAAACACCACAGAACCACAAAGGGATGTGCTAAAACCTACTCAAAAGCAATCAGATCAATGTATTTAAAAAGTGCACTTTGTAATGTCAAATAAAACATTTCACTTTTAAAGGTCATTTTAAATCATTATGCTTTAGTCATATTTTCTATGCTTCAAAGAAGCACACTTATTTTGCACATGTAAAGTACTTTACTGTTGTTGTGAAATTTGATATTACGTTTAATGTTAATTTATTTTAAATGTCCTAAATGATAACATCATCATTACAAATGTGTAATTACTAGTATATTTAAATGCATGATGACCTACAAGTTTCAACAGAGTTTACCATAAATCCATACATTTGACTCACTTCAGTAGGACTAATTGCACTTAATATGAATTTAATTGTGAATTGTTGTAAATAACATGCAATCATTAGATTCAGTTCACACTTATATTCTGTAAGTATATTATTTCTGCAAAAAGTATACTTTTATTAAGTCTATTACATTTTTAAAAGGGATGTTACACATTTACTTAATGTAGTGACCCAGAAAAAAAGTGCAGAATATGACATTTAAATCAGTAAGTTTTTTATATGTTTTAAAAAAAATCAGATTTGATCACTGCATATCAGAAAAGACTAGACCTTTTAAGTGTCTATTTAAAGAGACGGCTGCGGTGTGCTTGACAAACAGACTCAATATCTTTGTGTGTAAGAGTGTCTGTTCTCTTTAATCTTTCCAACAGACACTGCAGGCATATTGTAATCCACTCCTGAGAATATGAAACCCTCTCAAATCCAGCCTGGCAAAAAAAAAAAAAAAAAAACATGGCCAAAATAAAAAAATAAACAGCACAATTGTGTTCCTAGGGAGACATAATATTTATACGGTTACACAGGGATGCGGAGTGCCGAGAGGTGGAATTTCAATCGGAGAGAAGCGAGAAATTGGAGACCTGAAACCAGTGTTTCATAGACCCTGCTACCTGTACATGAGAAGTAATTACACTCAGTCTTTGAGTGGAGAGAGAGAGAGAGGATTAAACGAGAGGCAGGGAGCACTTATCACAGAACGATAAACACGATAAAAGGTATTGGACTGGCAGCTTTTGTCCCTGTGTGTGCTGATTTAATGATCTCCTCTATCGCTCCCTCGGTTAGTGGGCCTACAGATAACGATTCAAGCAAAGTAACACTCGGATGTCTGCATGATAATGGCGAAAAATCACTGTTGATCATTTCCCTTGATGTTGTGATTATTCATTTTGAGTAGTGATGGGTCACTAGTTGTTTAGTTTTTTTGTAATTCTTTTGTAACGTTCGTTATTTTAGAGCAGGCATCCTCAAATGAGCGAACCTTCCCTGATAGCACACGTACATCACAGCGACGTCTATTTGATGTGTGCGTTTACATCTGGAAGACGTATTTTTTAGAGTGTTTGCTCATCTGCAATACGTCTAAAAAAATATTTTCATGATTTGTACATCACAACATTTTTTCTTTCGCCAAATCGACTTAAATAATTTATGTAGTTCCGATAACATAATATTTTGAGTTTCTGATGATTAAATCAATCTTCTTCATTGTATTAACTCAATTTTTCCATTTCAATTAACTTAAAATTTTTAGGCAACCAGTTTACTACATTTTTTTAAGTTAAACCAACAATTTTTTTTTCCTGTCAGATGTCAAATAGACGTTTAGAAGATGTCTTTAAGATTTAATGATTTAAAATGTATGTTAAACTGACATCTTAAAGATGTTAATAAACAACAGATGTTTTCCAGATTAAGCGATCTTTAACAGACATCTTGCAGACGTACGTGTGCTATCTGGGTTGGTTCTGACCGGACCGCGAGACATAATGACAATGCTAGCACCATTTTACCGTTTCTACAGCAGCGTGTTAAAACAACTAGCGCATGGAAATGATTTTCCGGTCCTACATCCTCAAATATTTTGATCTAGAACCAAACATTCAAGATTTTTCTGCTCAGTGTGCATTGCTTCTCTCTCCTGCTACTGATTCTAAAGCACCGTTTGCTAAAGCAAATTTGTGTTTTTATAACAGTAACTATTTCGGGACACTTTGCGCTCTTTTTATTATCGCCTTTTTTCATATCACATATTTTAGTTATCATAATAAATTAGGCATCATTCGAAAGTTTACTAAATCCAAAAATTGAAATGGACGTTGCCTTACCATTTTTTTTAGCGGGCTCCTCGCCTCGACGACGGTGTCTGTTTTAAAGGAGTAGTTCACTTTTGAAAAAACTTTTGTTGATAATTTACTCACCCCCATGTCATCCAAGATGTTCATGTCTTTCTTTCTTCAGTCGAAAAGAAATTAAGGTTTTCGGGCTTTAAACGACACCAGACGATGAATAAGTCTTATCTAGCGAAACGATCGCTCGTTTAATAAATAAATAACAAAGTTTCAGTTTTATAAGCTCAAATGGTCACCTTGCTCTGTTCTGTGATGTGCGTTTGTGACTCTACTTTTCGAAATCGTTCATTTTGATGAACGAGTTCGAACAGAGCAAAGCGAGTATTTGAGCTTATAAAACTTAAACTTTGTTATTTTTTTAAATGAGCAATTGTTTCGCTTCAATTCATCGTCTTATTGATCGTCTGGAATTGTTTAACCTGTTAACTGTCACCCCCCTTTTTTTGAATAGACATGAAAATGCACATTTCGAACTTAAATGGTTGTAATTCAAGAATGCTTTGGAATATAGACATATGATTGGTCTTGTTTTAAAGAAGACATTTGGCAGATTTTTGTAGAAGTGAAATAAATTAAGAAAGTGAGACAGAAAAAAAGTTATAGAAGTTTGAGTTTATGGAAATGTACAATGTAAAAATATTAATTATTCATATTTTACATAAAATATATATTTTCAAAACCTGGGCTACTCTAAAATGTCAGAAAGATCAAAGCCAAAAATCTGAACAAGTTGTGTTTCAAATTTTAGGTTGATATCTCAAAAAATGAGCTTTCAGTATGATTTTGTTTGAGCGCAGTACCAAACTTTTTCACTAGGGCACAATCAGACTCCATTACTGCCCATATAAGGGCGTCTCCATTTCCATTCGTGTTTTGAGTGATATGAACCATTATTTTCACAATTTTCATACAATTTCTGAAGTAGAGATCCTATTCAGAAGTAGCATGGGAAGTTTGGCAGATTTTGATATGAATTGAACCTCTAAGAAACACATACAAAGAACACGCATGCAAGTCATAGCTAGCTGCCACGTCACAAATGGTGATTTTATTATTTTTTTCTTGATATTTCAAACCTTTTTTTTCCAAAATAATTGAATGGATTCTATCTTTTGAACTTTTGGCATGGAAACAAACTGAGGTATCTACCATTTTTTCATGATTTTTCATGTTTACTGCTATTTTAAAATAAAGGTCTGAACACGCCTTATGAGTATGAAAATATTCTTGTTTTATATTGATAAATTATGGCTCCTCTGTAATATATTTTGAAAATCAGTCACCAAATATGGAAACTAGAGATTGTAAGCTTTCAAATGATATATAGTTTGTCAATATTATTTAAGGTATTTACTAAGATATTATTGTTTTAAAAATATAGTGGCAAACGTCCCACCTGTGGGACGGTGACAGTTAAGTGGTTAAAGCCCTTTGAACAGTTTACAGTTTGCACTGAAACTCATTTGGACCTTGAACCGTTTGGTACCCAATGAAGTCCATTCTATGGAAAAAATCCTGAAATGTTTTCATCAAAAACCGTAATTTCTTTTCGATTGAAGAAAGAAAGACATTGACATCTTGGATGACATGGGGGTGAGTAAATTATCAGCAAAAGTGTTTTGAAAAGTGAACTACTCCTTTAATATCACAAAATGTATTGTAACTACTTTATAATCAAAACCTTGACAAAACACATATCGTCGGAAAAGTCTAAGATTCCATTCGTGTCAGAAGTGATATTTGGACAGAAGTGTATTCATTTGTTACAGGAGGATGCATCAAAACATAATTCAATGGAATGTGTGTCACTATTTTTGGTACAGCGGCCAAACAAAATCTCATAGGAACTTACATTTGTGTGATATTAACTTAATTTGGAACACATATTTTTGATTTTATAGTAATTGGAGTGCAAAATAATTGTGTAATATATATATATATTATATAAAATAATAAATATTTAGTACAGTACATTTTGATTTACAGTCAATTCAAACTTCCATAACTTTTTTTTTGCTGTCACGATAATCTGCTGAATGTCTGAAACCAAAACCAAACGTAGGTCTATATTCCAAAGCATTCTTGAATTACAACCATTTTATGGGCAAACTTTATTCTTGTACATATGGCACTGTATTAAGCAGAATTTAAGTGCTGAATTTATGAAGTACTGTTTCTGCTGCTTCATGAAAATGTCTGAAATGTCTCGTATTTTACAAATATTGCGTCTAATCCACTTCATCGGTCATAAAATACGCAAGCACCTCACGAGTGTCACTAAGGGAAGCAGAAAGGCTTTCCCTTTACAACTTCTCCCCTCCTGCAACTGGCAGATCTCGCTGTCGGTGTTCAACTCGAACACAACTATAGCCTCATGTCACAGGACATTCATTAAACTACAGTCAGATATCATAATTTCATAACATTTTTTGTTCTGCTCATATCAGTGTCATTGATGCCATAGCAACTGAATTTAGATAGAAAGGATTAGGCAAATCCCCAAATAAATACAAAAATGGTTTTCATGAAAGCCAGAAAATTTGGAGTGATCAGATCAACAGGTGTTCAGCCTGCATTCTCACAGATTAATATATCGGACCAGAAGGAAGCAGTTTATCACCAGCGTCCAATGGGAATTCTTCAGCTCCACCATTTGTACTTTACGCTTTTAATTAATATCTTAACAGATGTCTGTTTTACATTCTCTATAATAAGTGAACTAAATGAAACTCATAATTTTCTTTATGATATACAGATGCCTGGCGTAAGCAATAAGGTACGAGAGGCTGTGCTGTTTCGTGAATAAGTGAAGGGTGTTTAGAAGGGCGTTGTTAGGCACGAGTTACTTCTCATAAGCCGTTACTTTTTCACGATACAGCACTTGCCTCGAGTACCTTATTGCTCTAATAAAACAGTTACCACACAATAAAAATATTAAAGTAAAAAATATGTATTAGTGCAACTTTCATGAAGTAAAATCCCTAAAAGCCTTCCTTCCGCTAGAATAAATAGTCCCTGACCATGTACAGCAACAACGTTCCAATGTGTAATATGTATGAAAGCTCAAATAAAAACAACATAGGATCTGCATTGTTGCGCAGTCATAAGCTGAACCGTTGGGTGAAGCGGTCATAGCCGTGATTTATCATGAATAAAGCACAGCTATTGACCAATCAGAACCAAGGATTGGAACTAACCGTATACAAAACAGTACCAACGATATTTGGTGCCAAACTCTACCAAGTTTAAAAATGTGCATTAAAAAATGGTATTATGGCAGAATTGAAGATTGTCAGTGTCTGTTCCTTCACAAGATTTTGAATATAGTCTTCTGTGTTAATTCCATGGTAGGGCTGCACGATATATCGAAATTAGTGTGACGGTGTGCAATCCCAAATTTAGATCTCTTTCAAATTTCAAATTTAGATCTGCTAATTGCACTCTAATGGTCAAAATACATACACAGTTATGTCAGAATGCCAGTCTGAAACACAATTATGTCTTAGGTGAACAGTTGGGAAAGAAATGGGACTCGGAGCATGTTCATTTGGTCTTAAAGTGACAGTAAACCTGCTGCTGCCTGTCAAACAACAAAAGACAAAGTGAAAATTACTCACGAAGATTTAATATGAATCAATGTACATTCAATAAAGAATGTGAAACACGATTGTTTATGTAGTTTTCATTTTTTATATATATAATTAAAATTTATTTTACAGACTTAAAGCAATATCAAAAAGCATTTAGAATATTTCATTATTTAAAAAGTTATCGCATTTCCCTTCAATATCGTGCAGCCCTCCCGGATGAAAAGGTTAAATGTAATAAAAATGCACTATAGTATATTTGTATTGCACTAAAACATACTCAAATACATTTTTTATACATTTAATAGTGTTTTATGTACTTTTAGGAGCTCAGCTTTTGCTCAAATCTACTAATTTTAAGACGGAAAACATGTTCGATAATTAGCTTGTTGAAAAAACAAGTTTTCATTTTTTAAGGGAATGTGGATGAAGATGCAGGGAGGACAACAGAGAACATTTCTTCACAGTCTTTGTTGTTATTAAGGTCTGTATGCTGTGTGAGTTGCCATGGTGGAAATTACTTGTGGAGCACACTGTTCTTTCCATAATTTTATGGCTCTGACAGATTCTCTTGAACCAGACATAGAAACCAAACATGTCCTCCAAACTATGCTGAAACATCATCAATCATTACCATCATAATGTGCATAAAATAAATATAAAATCACAAAGGTTTCTCAGTGAGCAATGAAATTACAGTAAATGGAGAGCAAGTAGAGATTTCTGATGAAGTCTCCTGTGTCTCTTGAGAAAAGAAATAATCTCAGTAATGTGTCTCCTTTAGAGTTTCAGGAGAGATGCACTCACGTTTGCCAAGATACCAAAGTCTGCGGTCAAAAGTTAAAGAGTTCAATAAGAACTCAGACATTTCAACTTCCAACACCAAATCAACTGGGATTTCATGTCCACTATTGATTTTTAGCTCTACATCATGTCACGTGATTACTAAATCAAACGCTATGATTTAATTCAAGTATATAGTTTGTTTGCACTGCGTATTTCGAGTGAAGAGCGTCGCTGTGGTAGTGTTCTCAGACCAAATCATGCAGCTTTTTAGATGGTACACTGTGTTTCCCGCAACCTGGCGTGTTGAAACACTATTGGGTAAGCTGGAAGTGGGCGGGATCACACAGACCAACACAAAAACAGACATTCTGACACAATGCAAATTTCACAGTGGAATATATTTCCACATTATCCTTGCCAACAAACTGTTGGATCAACAGAGGGTTATTAACAGAAGGGTTTAGCATTGAAAACTGTATTCTTCTACTCTTAGAACAGCATTATCTCTACTCAACATCTCAACATCTTGAGACAGTGGCAGTTTGTTTGAGTTTTTTCCCCTCTGTTTGTTCTAAAACACTGTTTTCTGTCATCCAGTTTGAAATTTTGACAACAAACACAGAGGGTTTTTAGATTTTCCATCACACCGTTCTCTCCATGTTTGACACTTCGTTTACTACAACGCACTGGATCCCGCCAAACGGAACTGAAAGTAACTCACTCCTGCTAAACGTCTTTGAATTCTTGAACCGGGAACAATAAAAGTCAACACCATCATGACTAAAAGTGAGCTAAGTGTCCTGCTAAAGCAAGGCGGTATTTATAGGGGGCAGTAGCCTTCTATGGCATTGGCAACATGCCTAGTGCATTATGGGTGTTGAAGTTTTTTACCTATTTTGCAAAAGGGAATGACAACAGCTCTGTTTTCTCTAGTCAATTAGCACTGATAAAAAAAACACACAAAATAACCTACTGCATAGGAAGGCATGTTTTATTAAAAGCCCATTTTGTCAGAAGTGACGTACTTCTTTAAGTCATTCACTGACTTAACATATAATCATTCTTCCAATGAGCTATGACCACATCATTAAGTCTGGGAACGAATCGTTCAGATTTGGTTTGTTGGGTTGATCATTGAAAAGAACCACTTCACAACTGGGACATTCTTCTCACAAGAGCTAAGACGGGTGTCAAGTAATTTGTTCAGTTTCTCAAAAAAACAAAACGTAGCATTAGAAGACTTGGGATACAGCACACAAATCAAATCAAATGAAATCTTTTATGATACTTTTTATGGTGATTTTATGTCATACAAGGTTTCTCAAGTCCCTTTTTATTGTAGCTGGAAATGAGCATGGAAACAGCCTTCAAACGCTCTCTTTTTGAGTTTCATGGAGGGAAAAACATCATGGATGGTGGGCAGGGGCGGACTTAACCATTAGGCAAAGGTCGGCAATTGCCTTGGGCCCCGAGCTACCTAGCGGCCCCCAAAATGCCCCATTAAATTATGCTAGTAATGTTGTTTGTTTTTTTCCTTTTCACAAATTATGTATTCCTAAAAAACGCATCATCATTAGTGTCGCAGACAGAAGGGTTGATTCCGATTGATTACGGGAGTGATACCAGCAATGTTACTACTGTAGGTCCCCAACCTGGGATCGATCCCGGCATCAATCCCGGGACGTGTTGGCGTTCACAAAAAAGGCACTCTGGCAATTTTCCAGCAATTTCCCGGGATCAACACGTATGAAAGGGGTTTAAGGGACTTAAACCAGTAAATTACAAGTAAATTACCAGTATTGTGCTCTGTGTGAACGCGGAATGAAGATTAGCGGTATTACCGGTATTTGGGCCAATCATGAAGACTTAGCGAGACAACGGGATTACGGTTTGACCATCGCGCCAAAATGCGACCATTTTATTTTATTTTTTTTAACATGTAGCGCTCAGACCTAGCCTTCTTTACCATTCATCAACATTGCTGCTCTACAGTTGGATCCCATTATGAGCGTCTCGTGTTTTAGGAGCAAAAACGCATTCTGTTTGATCAGGCTTTCACCAAAGTTAATGATGTGAGGTTAATGTCACACACTGATCACCATAATGGTGACTTAAAATCTGGTTTTCTCCTTCAGTGATTCTGCTTGTTACCATCAGGTGTCTTTAATAATGCTCAATCCTCACTCAATTATTCACTTAATTATCTCATTAACTTTAACACTGCTTCTGTGTTTATCGCTTACAATTACTGTTGAAGTTACATGAACAAATTGTGTTTAACATAACCCAGTTATGTGGAACCTGTTGACATTAAAAAGTTAATCAAAGCCAACATATCATTTTTGTTGAGTCTATATATTCGTGTATTTACCGGTAAAGTAATTCTGCCAATTTTACGGTAATTTACCGGGATTGTTGTGTGAAAGCGGCTTGTGTGTGTACATGATAACGTCTGTGATAAACCGATGGGATGTATGTACGTGTGCATACTAAATAAGAGAGATGCCTGCAACGGCACACGAACAGAGCAGAACGTTCTCTCTCAGAGATCTTGGCAGTTCCCCAGAGAGAAAAGGCAGGAAAAGAATAGAAAGATCAGCAGCATATGAAAAAGGGAGAGGAGGAGATCCACACAGCTCCATCACTGAAGCCTCAGAGGGAAAAACAAGAGCGTACGAGAGACAGAAAGAGAGGGACGATCAAATGCCTCTTTGAAGAAGTCAAGCATTTATTATGTTTACTATGGGCCGTGTGTTATTAAACAGTAACTCACAGCATCTCATTCCCCCTGTCTGTCTACGACTGTGCTGAATCGCACTTCACCAGACCCAATGCGGCAAGAACCGTGAGATTCAGAGCTTAGCTGACCACATTTACCAACCAACAGAGCAATATGTTTGTCCTCAGCACCTCTTTATTCTCTACCAGACAGACTAATAGTAGGAAAACAAAGAAGAAGAGATTACATTGTGGAACAATGATGAGAGATCTCGTCGGGGGTTTTCAGTGCAGGTCGGCTCTGGCAACAGGGCTATTTTTTTCCCAATGACTTTAACTTTGTGTTTTTTTTTTTTTATTCAATAATTGAATTTTGTGGTAGTTTTTGGTAACTCCTGTGAAAAAGAAAAGAGTACTTATGTATATATATACTGTGTATATATATATATACTGTATATATATATATCCCTCAGGTGCTCTTCGTTTCGGAGTCACACTTGTTATCTTCCCGGTCAAAAGTGACCGGACACCTAAAAATTAAATTTCCTCCAATGCAATTTTTTTTTGCTCTATAATATTTATTCTTTGTAATTTACTATTTTGAGACAGTTTGATTAAATTTATTAAATTAATATTTATGCAATATTTATTGTCTATTTTTGCCATGGAAAAAAAAAAATATATATATATATATATATATATATATTTAATTATTAATGCAGTATTTTAGTTTAATATAGAGTCTAGGCTTTCAGAAAAAAAAATATTTTTGATGAAAATTAGCACCATCTGGTTACAGTATAGAGAAAAAGCGTAGAATCATGGTGTACATTAACCACTTGATGGCATGTACAGCTCTCTATGGAGAAGCATGTGAATTCCCCAGATGTTTATGAACGCATTTTTTTTTTTTTTTGGGTGGATTTGAACATATAGTTGAAACAATCTCAAAAACGATTTTTATAAAAAAAATGTAAAAAAATAAATAAATAAATAAAAATTTGTGAATTTTTTTGTTTTTGTCAATTTCCCATTCATTTCCTATGGGTCGGTCATTTTTGACCGAAGACCACGAGTGTGACTATTTTTTTTACGACCACTTAGCATGCTCGGATCACGACCTCAATTTTTTTTTTTTTTTTTTTTGTATTCACATACATAATGCCATAAAAGTCACCCAGTTTCATAACATTCCGATGAAGCTGTGATTTTTAAAAATTCAAAACAGAAAATTGTTCGGTCAGAAATGACCGAAGAGCACCTGAGGGATATATTTGCAAACTGAAGGTAATGTTTTTGGACGCGTAAGCGCATGTTCATTTTAAGTTTAAATTTATGTAAAATGCAATTAGTTCAACTTTAGAATGTTTTTGACCCACTTAAATAGGCCTTAAGTTAATCTATAAGTGTAGTTCCAATATTGAAATTTGAGGAAAACTAAAATATACTTTGATTCCTATTGAAACTTGTACTGTATGTCATGTACTTAAATTTGTAATAAAATATATAGGATACAACAGGACTAAAGGTGCATTGGGTAAATAGGCACATTTGACTTTATTCTATTTTAAACCACTAGATGACACGAAAATTCAGCTTTTCAGCATTTTTCGTATAAGAACGACTTTTGATGATGCACATGGAAATTTGGCTGATCCTTTGGCAGCAACGGAAAGTTGATTCTGCACTAATTTAATCTAATATTTAAAATTATATTTACTTGTACGTAAAAGTATGTTAACATGATAATAAATAGCTGGCTGACTTTTATATTTGTTGAGATGACATGGTTAGATTCAGATTGGAAGTATAATATATTAAGTTGGGCATCCACCTTAGAGATAATCAATCATATTTAATGAAACCATAATTAAAAAATATATATATGATATCCATCAAACCAACTAAAACACACACTGATCACCATAATGGCGACTTACATCTTCCGGTTTCCTCCTTCAGTGATTCTGCTTGTTACCATCAGGTGTCTTCAACAATGATCAATCGTCATCCCTCAATGATACCCTTAATTATCTGCTTCAGTGTTCATCGCTTAAAATTACTTAATTCCATTATGTTACATTAACAAATTATGTTTGTTTAACACAACCCCTTTTTTTGAGTGAACATTTGTGTATTTACCGGTAAAGTCATTCTGGCAATTTTACGGTAATTTACCAGGATTGCTGTGTGAAAGCGGCTTGTGTGTGTACATTAAATTAAATTGGTGCAGAATCAACTTTCCGTTTCTGCCCAATGATTTCATATCATAAAATAAAATATCATATAATAAATTGTAATATAATTATATATAAAAATTATATTAAATTATTATGGGATGCTTTCAGAATCTTTACTTTTTGTAAATTATTTACTTTATGTATTCTTAAAATGAACAATTTAATGAGAGTATATTTATTGAACAAATAAAAAAAATAACCAAAAATAGTACAGAACAAGCATAAACTTAACTTAAAAACGTATTTTTTAGCATAGTATTTGTGTAAATCACAAATACACTAAAAAGTTTAATATTGAAAATGGGCCGGGGGCAATTTATCATTTGTTCTCCCATGATTGTTCTCTGTTGAGCACAATTTTTTTTTTTGAAACCTGTTCTGCTGCATTAAGAAAGTAGTTTATTAATAAAGCACACCAGATTTGAGCTCTGAGCAAACAGTAAAAAAGAATTTGTAATGTAAAAAAAGCAGTGGGACATAAACCAAAGGTGACCTCAGATGCTCACTGAGAGTCGTAAAGAGAAGGACACAAACATTACCATGTCAAGACCCCACAGCAAGACAATGTCATGGCACCAGCCTCCCAAACACACACACACACACACACCATAGTCACTAAGGAGTCCATCAAACTCAGCATGACAGGCCGTCATATTCAATGACCATATCTGTACTGCTTTTCTTTTTTTAAAGCATGCCCTGAATATGACACTGTTGTCACCCTCAATCTTTACGTCACCTTCTCTAAGGACAGTCAATGAAAAAATCCCCCAGCACTGAGAAACACATCCAAGCATCAGGTCACCAATGTTACTTGATGTATAACAATTACCATTTCTGCTAAAACATACATAAAACACACAATTAAAGGAGTAGTTCACTTTAAAAAAAAAAAACTTTTGCTGATAATTTACTCACCCCCGTGTCATCCAAGATATCCATGTCATTCTTTCTTCAGTCGAAAAGAAATTAAGGTTTTTGATGAAACATTCCAGGATTTTCTCCATATAATGGACTTCAACGGGAACCAAATGGTTCAATGTCCAAAAGACAGTTTCAGTGCAAACTGCAAACTGTTCAAAGGTCTTTAAACGATTCCAGAAGATGAATAACAGCCCATTCTCACCCCCAAGGCGTCACTTAACTGACGCCTTGGGAAGCATTTGGACATGCTTCAATATCTGACGCTTTAGGCGCCCTTTAGCGTCAGTTAGATGACGCCGTAGGATCGCGTGTACCCTACCCCCACCCCATACCTAAACCTAACCGCGTCCTCTAACTGACGCTTTCCTTTAGCGTCAGTTAGATGGCGCCGTAGGATCGCGTCATGTAAGTGACGCTAAAGGGCGCCTAAAACGTCAAATATTGAAGCATGGTCAAAGGTGACGCCTTGGGGTGAGAATGCGTTGTGAATAAGGGTCTTATCTAGTGAAACGATCGCTGTAAACTCATTTTCATATTCAAAGACATACTTTTTAATGTTTTTTGGGGGTGAACTCGCAATTGTGAGAAAAAAAGTCAGAATTGTGAGATAAAAAGTCGCAATTACCTTTTTTATTTTTCATTCTGTGGATGAAACACGCTTCCATAATTAGTAGACTGTTAGTTTAGGCTTAGGGTTCTGGGGCCTCATTTATAACCATTGCGTACGCACAAAACAGGCCCTGAGGTGTAAGCCACTTCCGACGCAAAAGTTGTGATTTATAAAAACAAACTTAATGGGAAAATGTGCGCACCTGCACGCAAACTCTGACCCATGCGTACGAACGTTTTGGAGATGGAGTAGTTTGCTGACACCGATGGTGAGCTCGAGGTAAATGTCTTTTTGGTCACTTTTAGATAGAAAATCTAAAGAAAATTATACATATACAGAAAGATAATACAAATATAATTTCACTCATCACACCTATCACTTGAAGCAAATATCCATCCCTTCTTAAATATCCGCGCCAGCGAGCGCGTTGGGCCGTTTAGTGAAACTGAAACTGACAATGAAGTAAAACCGTAAATCTTCATTATGAGTCCATCATAAATACAGTGCATGTTCACAATAACAGTTTAAATAAATAAACCAATGATTTATCATTTTTTATTTTATTTATTATGTTTTACTTCTGATATAAACATTTAGATTAAATATGCCATTCTCATTAATGGTGTTAAACACTTAAACTACATAAAAACCATTCTTTCACACCGGAAGCATAACGGAAAAGCGAAACGAAAAAGCGAATAGTTCGCGTGAGAATAGTTCGCGTCAAAACCATTCACATCAGCCGTGACGCGAATTTGCGACGTTCAGAGCTTCAACATTCCAAAACATTCGCGCCGAGGAAAGCAGACCTGATTTTCATCAGAAAACGTAGGCTACTCTATACTTATTATTATAGCCTACTAGGTGAATAAATATAGATTTTATATTAGATGTCTTTTTGCAGTGATGTTAACATGATGCTTTAATAGACTTTATAAAAAAAAAAATCCCAATCTCTAAATAGCACATTTTCAAATAAGCACATATAAGTCCATTAGGAAAGATAAAGATGAATGCGTTCTTACCGGATTCGATCAGTGCATTTTGAATTTATATTGTTTGTCTGATGATCTGGCAGCTTCGTTTTCATTATGTACATCCCAGATGGCAAACTGACATTGAATCAACGTAGAAACATGACATCGAAACAACGTTGATCTGACATTGTTTTGCTCATCGAATTAACGTTGAACCAACGTCAGACGCGTCATTCTTTCAAAACTAACGGAAAATCAACTTGAAATCAACGCGTTGTTTCAACGTTATGAAAGCAAACCAATTTTCGATTTTCATTTAGCTTTGAAGAATGCCGCGTCTGACGTTGGTTCAACGTTAATTCGATGAGCAAAATCAACGTTGTTTCAATGTCATGAGAGACGTCGTTTCCACGTTGATTCAATGTCAGTTTGCTGTCTGGGATGTCAGTAACTACTGGCAGGTGTAGCTCACTTTCACCAGTTCACTTTAGGTCCAGTTGCCTGGTTCCTTCCACGCAGCATTCATCAGAGCAAACACTCTCTCCACGAAGAGTTTGTTTGTTTGTGATGGCTCCATTAACGTCTGTGCTGTGCATTTTCTATGTTTTCTTATTACATTTTTTTTTTAAATTGTAGAATTGTTATTTAAAGGACGATTAAAAGGATGCAGACAAAAAAATGCGGTATAGTGCTATGACGTGGAACAGCTTCTTCATCACCATCATTATCATCCAGTGAAGACAAGCTTTTCATTTTATTTAAAAGCAGAAACGAAGGTTTGGGGCACCCACAGAGCGACCGGAGCTAGAAACATATGGCAGAAGGTGAGCTGTCCCATTCATCAGGGGCTACGTTTACATGCAATCAAATAAACACTTTTAGTAAACGGATTGAAGCTCAAATAGACTGAAAAGCCTTGTAAACACCTGGTTGGGCTCGATACGAACGAACGAGCACAACGTCCCACCAGTCCTTGTTTCAGATTTTTCATTTCAGACGACTCGACACACAAGCAATCAGAAGATCCGTCATTGCTGCGGTCACGTCACATTTGTTTCCTTGTATATTATTGGATGAAGCCTTTTCTGTCGCCGCAGCAGTAAAAAAAAATCGACCTTGAAGCGAAAAAAATAAAATTCGTTTTTTCGCCGCAGCAGATTCGCGTCCGGTGTGGAAGCACTCATTACACAAACAGCTGATCAAAAAAATAAAACCATCGCGCGAATTATTCGCGCGTCAAAATCGCGTTCAGTGTGAAAGGGCCTTTAATAACACCACTCACATGGCTGTGCACTCGTAATGACAAATCAAGGATAAAAGCAGGTTTAGAACTTGCCCCATTGAAGTTAACAGCGTGCGATTTATAAAAAGAGGATAACACGGTGTAGGCAACACCCATTTTTGTAGTTTTTAATATGTGTACTGACAGCACTCCAAATGTACAAAAAAAATGAGCTCAATGTAAAAATTGACAGGAGTTCTCCTTTAAGCAGACAATGACTTATGATACTAATGTGGGAATATCTAAAAATGAAAGCTGAGGTTCATTGTAGAGTATATTATCATTATTTCAGCTAAGATACCCGAACCAGGGAAGTAAAGAAAGCAATAAATGCTTGAATCTCATAATGGTAGATTTGAGCCTATGGTACAAACTAATGTGTAATATAGGCAATGTGCTGCTCCATCGGCTTGAAAATGCCGCAAGGGAGAGGCGGGGGTGGGTATCGCCTGCTTGACTGAGCTGTGCCGAACAAAAGCCCTATGGTATCTCCTTTACAATGGCTGCTACAAAAGACCACTGTTCTCCAGGTTCACTGGGCATTTCCTGCCCTTGCGTACCAGTTGGGTGTTTAATTTCATTGTTTCTATCACACACAACAGCCGCCATTTTCCGAGACCCAACCTGGCCCTTCTTTCTCACTCAAAAAGAAACCTCCCACTAGCTCTCCGAGTTCGTCTCGACTGACGCTCATGCAGCGATCTGTCAGACAGGCAGAGGATCCTTCGGTTTCATTTAGTGGCAGCTCCGACACAGCCTGAATACGCCTCAGCAGGCTTGAGAACAAGGTTTAATCTCTTCGACGATCTCGTTTCGCTCTCATTAACCAGCGCAGAGATGGCTCTGACAAATGTGTGCAAACTCCTTCTAATGTGGGCCTGCCTTCTAGGAACTGTGCTGTGTGCTTTTTCTCACGATGTAAGATCATACAAAGTGTACCGAAATGAGTTTTGAGATCAAAATGAGATACAAGGTATTGATATGTTCAGTTACTAAAGTGTTCTGGGTGGTTGCCAGGTGCTTTTTTACGGGCATAAAAACATGTTTTTTTTTTTTTGTTTGGTTTTTTTTTTGTAATGGCTGATGGCAGCAGCTTTCTAAAATGAATTAATGACAATATCTATTTTAAATTCAAATTCAAAATTGCTGTATTGGCATGACTGTAAATAATACAATATTGACAGCTTGGAATACATATATAAATATAGCTGCGAGCAGCGATGAAGGGCCCAAGCCGGTGGCACCGCAACCCCGGTTCCTTAGTTACCTAAAAGCACCAGGGTGGCCATGCCACTGGCTTTGGCCCTTCATCGCGGATCACAGCTATATATATATATATATATACTGTATATATACATATATATATGAAGACGGTGGCACCGCCACCCTGGTGCCTTTAGGTTTATTGTGCACGACATGCAAAATGTAACCCTGCTTTGACTGATGCAAGCTCTACAGCACAGTTTATAGTAAGAAAGAATATAGTAAGAAAGAAAAGTAAGCTGTTACTCTGAGATGGTTTGGGAAACAAACATTCATCATGTCGCATTGGTTTTAGTTACTTGTCCTCAAACAGAGCCCTAATCTGTTTATATTTCAGTTACACATTCTACATTGATTAAAAAAGAAAAATCAAATGTGTTTTTAATTCATACAGAAATAAAATATTTATAATTCAGCTGAGAATAAAGTTAGTTCAAATTTTAAGAAAAACAAATATATGATCTGAAATATAGCACATTCATTTTTAAATTCATTCAGGTTCAATTACCAAAAATACAATCTTAATTTAATTTAAAGCAAATAATAAATCTAAAATATATGGGTTATATGCATATTTTGTAAAAAAAGAAAAAAAAAGAAAGAAAGATATATATCCAAAAACACAAGGCCTTAAACTTTAACAAGGGTGCAACTCTTATCACTACAACAAACATAGTCACACACACAAGTCAAGTCACTTACATTTTAGATGCAATATTGACTTTTTAGATGCAATATTGACTTTTTTCTGTTTCAGCAGAGAAAATAGTTAAACAAAGATCACAGCGACCCATCGCGCATCTCAAAGCAATGTGTTTTCTCATTACTGAATGATTCAGCATTTTGAATCCATGACTCGTTCATTAAGACGGTCATCTGGTGACACCTTATGGTGATTTAGGGTTATGTTTAAAAGTATCGTTCTTTACAGCGATTTTTAATTGACTCCTGTTAAACCAATCTCGTAACATTATTGTGTAACCGATTTAATTTGATCAGCCTTACCTAGGGTAACAGCCCTATAGTGTCTTATTATTCTAAATTATTGAATTTATTGATCAAATTTACTAATGAAAAATGAAGCATAAATTTATTAAGACTAGGCTGCCCTGCAGATATTAGGCTACAATATGCAGATTTAAATATACCATTTATCAAATAATCTGTTTATTTTTAGGTTACACATTACATTGTTTAAAAAATAAAAATCAAATGTGACCCGCTCTGGCGAAATGAGTCGGAAGTTGCAACCTTCCATTTTAAGATATGGGCCGATTATGTGGAAAAACCATGAAATAACAAAAAAAAAATATATATATTTTTTTGCTAATTTCAAAGAACAGACATTCAAAAATAATCTCACAGGGTTTCGTAGTCGAGATAATTGAGTAAAGGATTTAAATAACGATTAAAGTTGTCAAAGCTTTAAATTCGCTGAAATAAACATTGCTCTTCTCAACTCCCCTCGTCTCTGAGCATTTCCCGGGTATCCCCTGAAACGTTGAACTCACTGGAGGCTTCTAACCTAAACTGCGTGAGTATATTTATCTGCAAGAAGAATATAGCCTATGTAAGGCTGTAACGATCGCGACACTCAGATCCACGAACCTGTGTCGCGGTGTGAGAAGACAGAATCACGACACCGACACGTCCCTTCAACTCCCGAAGTTATCCTTCACGTCCAGACCCAATGCTACAACATCTTTAAATTACTATTAGTATTATTTGAAGTTAACATTATAAAATACGTAGACTTACACCACAAAACCTAAATTATTACTAAATTTTTTAAAATTAGGCAATTTCAGCATTATGGAGGAGATCCAATTCCCAGATAATTAAATATTTTAATAAATTGGCCTATGTGAACCACACTGCACAAACCAAAAGTAATACTCACCGGATGAAGAAGGGTTGACTCTCTCCAGAACATAAAATCTTTATTTTATTTTCCGTGTTCGCATTTATGAGGAAAAACAATCCGAACGTGACCGTTCTCTGGAAGCAGCACTATAGCTTAAACATGCAAGCACAAAGCCTTTCTTTAAAGTAAATTTCGTTTTAAAATAATTATCTTAATTTAAATCAATGTTTCATCAACCAATTACTAGGATTTAATAATAAGAAATAAATTGCAGACAATAGGCTAGGCCTAATCACGACGCGGAGACGCGCGGCATGTGAACTGAAGCTTGTCTCATGAACCGAAAGTCAGCGTATAAGGTATCCTCACAGACATATATATTGAAATGTCTACTTTTAAACACAACCATTCAAAATGAAAGAAAACAGACTGCTCTCTGCTTATGTGGGCTAATCCGTATGAAAACTGAATTTCTCTCTGACTCCTCTTTAATCTTTCTGATTTTAGAACATTTTTGTAAAAGTGACTTTTTAATTATTTATTTCAAAAAAATTAAAAATAAGTTGAGTTTCAGCCTCGTTAAATTGCATTTATATATGTTAATCTATTTGGTCAAATTAAGCTATATAAAATAAATAGTTTATCCCTTAAAATGCTATGGATTTTGAAAGATATCAAAAAAAAAAAAAAAAAACGGGCAAAAAAACTTTAAAAGCGATTTTCTTAGGTTTTCAATTGGAAAAAAAAGGGCAGACGACCAGAATTCAAATCTGTATATCGTTACAACCATTCAAGGTATGACCAAGGTATCATTTGAAAGCTTACAGTGTCCTCTTTCCATTAATATCAAAATCTCAATTTTTAAATTTGGGTCACTGTGACTAATTTTGCTGGATCAGGTCGGTCACAAATGTGTTTTTTATTGTAGTATTATTTTATACAGAAATACATTATAATTATATATAATATACAAAATATAACCGTGGGCGCGATTAAACAGTGTTACAATAAAACTCAACATTGTGTTTTTTAAAAATAAATTCAAATAATACAAATCCCGAAATTGCGCTTATTTTAAAATTAAACTAAAACTCATGGCTGCACAAGCATTCATAACTGTGCGCGCCAACAGCGAGGAACCAGCAGAACAGAGTGAACGTTCATTCTGTTTAGTTCAATCCTACTTAATAGGAATTTATTTAAAATGCTTGCTCTACTCCACAACATTAATGTCTTGTGCGGATATCTGTATTTTGACTTTCGGTTTTAAGTAAGCGATTTAAAAGTTCCCGAGTCCCAGCGGAGTCACACGTTGATTAACCGGTGGGAATATACACAATAGGCCTACCTGATATTGAACACAAGAGGGCAGTATAGCACTACGTATGACTCAGATTATTTTTTCTTCTTCTGAATTTTAAAACCATTCTGGCTGTTTTTGAACGTAAACATAATTCTTAAATGAAAAAAGGGAAAAACTGGTTTAATTATAATATTTGTATAATTTAATTTAGAAACAAATGATGTATAATTACATTTTTAGAAGATATGAGGCTTTTAGTGTTTACTGTTTACTTTTTTGACATTACTTTAATCTTTTGCCAAAGTTGCACATGCCTACTGGCTAATAAATGTGATGTATCTGTCGAGCTATCTGTATCTATCTGTTTCAAGCAATTTCAAGCATGCTAAGAGTCCCAAAAGTATCAAAAAAGAATGTTAAAGTTTGATTTGTTGCCACAGCAACAGTATCAAAGATATCAAGAATCCATTCACAGGTCTACATCTGCTGTATTTTTACATTATACAGATGAAGTTTGAAGCAAATCGGTTAAAAATAAGAGGGTGATATCAAAGCATTTTGAAAGTGACACACTTCCTGCTGCCAGTTGGTGGCGCTATAACTTTGACTCACAATAGTCACATCCATGTAATCAGCCTCTTACAGTGAACACACTGCTGAAGTTTCATCAAGATCAGTTAATGTATGCTGAAGTTATAACACACTTCCTGTTTCACGTTTCTCGCCATAATTTTGTTTCCTCGCCACGGCCAAACCGTTCGAGATATCAAAAATCCCCTCGCAAACTTTCATCCTCAATGCCTTGACTTCATGCTGACCGAGTTTCGTGCCGTGTGTTTGAATTCTCTAGGAGGAGTATTGCACATTCCATTGCGAGCGTTTTACAAACAAACCTCAATAGCCGACTTCCTGTTTGGCTGGGGTAAAAAGTAAGAGCGTGAGGTATAGATGAAACGATGAGATCAACATGTGTACCGAGTTTCTTATTATTACATGCAAGCGTGTTTGATTTATGGACCAAGTGTTCGGACCCCGTTCCAGGGGGCGCTGTCTAGCCCCCCTGCCACACCCAGGTACCATCTTCAGCCCGGCTCTGATGGCTGTGGGATCTGACCTGTGTGCAAAGTTTCAAGAGTTTTCAAACCCGTTAAGGGCCCCAAAAGCCGCTAAGAGTCTCAAAATCATAAAAAAAAGAATTTTAAAGTTTGATGCGTTGCCACGGCAACAGTATCAAAGATATCAAGAATCCATTCACAGGTCTTCATCTGCTATGTATTTACATTATACAGATTAAGTTTGAAGCACATCGGGTAAAAATAAAAGGGTGAGTTCAAAGCATTTTGAAAGTGACACACTTCCTGCTGCCAGTTGGTGGCGCTATAACTCTGACTCACAATAGTCACATCCATGTGATCGTCCTCTTACAGCGAACATACTGCTGAAGTTTCATCAAGATCAGTTAATGTATGCTGAAGTTATAACACACTTCCTGTTTCACGTTTCTCGCCATAATTTCGTTTCCTCGCCATGGCCAAACCGTTCGAGATATCAAAAATCCCCTCGCAAACTTTCATCGTCCATGCCTTGACTTCATGCTGACCGAGTTTCGTGCCGTGAGTTTGAATTCTCTAGGAGTAGTACTTCAAATTCCATTGCGAGTGTTTTATGAACAACCCTAAATAACCGACTTCCTGTTGGGCTGGGGTAAAAAGTAATAGTATGAGGTATATATGAACGATGAGATCTATATGTGCACCGAGTTTCATATTATTACATGCAAGCGTGTTTGATTTATGGACCAAGTTTTCGGACCCCGTTCCAGGGGGCGCTGTCTAGCCCCCCTGCCACGCCCGGGTACCATCTTCAGCCCGGCCCTGATGGCCGCGGGTTCTGACCCGTGTGCTAAGTTTCAAGAGTTTTTGAGCATGTTAAGGGCCCCAAAAGTGCCCGAATAGTCGTATAAATAATAATAATAATAATAATAATAATAATAATAATAATAATAATCCTAAGGAAAACAATAGGGCCTTCGCCCTTTCAGGGCTTGGGCCCTAATAATATTAAAAACATCAGAATGATGGAAGAAAATATTATAACATACACTCTAAAAAATGCTGGGTTGTTTTAACCCAATTTTGGCTCGAATATGGACAAACCCAGCCATTGGGTTAAATTTTTAAATTACATTTGTAACCCAACATTTGGGTTTGTCCATATTCGACCCAAATTTGGGTTGAAACAACCCAGCATTTTTTAGAGTGTACAATATTGACAGCTTGGAATACATATAATAATATTAAAAACATCAGAATGATAGAAGAAAATATTATAACATACACTCTAAAAATGCTGGGTTGTTTTAACCCAATTTTAGGTCAAATATGGACAAACCCAGCCATCGGGTTACATTTTTAAGTTACATTTTTAACCCAATGTTTAAGTTTGTCCATATTTGAACTAAAATTGGGTTAAAACAACCCAGCGTTTTTTTTTTTAAATTTAAGTAAACATTTTTAAATATCTTTCATAATTCTATTGGTGTGTTATTATTCATATTAATTTAGTTATTTCCTGCTTTTTTTTTTTGCTGTAATATAAGTTTAAAGATTGAGAATTATTATGATAGTAAATGAAACCGACTGCTAAAATTTAATGAACACTTCACCACAAAATTCACTTCAAAAATGTCTGAAAACTAAAAGTGTGCATTGATTTATGCCGGCAACTTTAAAATGACCCAACATCAGATGATTCATTGTCCAGAAAATAAATTGTTCAATCAATATTTCTGGTCCCTAGACTTCCAATAGGATTTTCTCAACCATTTTATCACCAGGCAAAAACAACGAATCCCCAAGCCGAAATATAAACGACGACAGTGATGCTCGCCTTAGCAAATTGTGCAGAAGAACAGAGACGGGAGCAGGAAGAATCTGCGAGATGAGACAGTCTGAGAGTGTAGGAGGGGGGAAATGAAAATCATATTTCAAGCTGCACCCTGATAGGAAGTATAACAGATTACTACGCTAAACCTCAAACCCTGGGCTCATGCCATGCCAGCAGAGGTCAGTCTGTTAAGCTGCAGGAACAGCTGTGTTCAGTCTTTCAGTAGTGAGAACTTGAGGATAAACTGCATCTACTGCTGACCAGCCTCGAAGCTGCTCAACAGAACTACATCACTAGCACAATAGAGCGGTCCTGAAACTTAAAAAATGAATGATTTTCACTGCATTAGATGCCACAATATCAAATTAAGAGGCATTTGCAACTAATAATGCAAGATCCTTTCTCATAAATATTTTTTTCTAAAATAAAAATATATTGTTTTATGGTTCTTTTGTGAAATATTTTGCTTGAAAAGAGGTGCTTAAACATCCTTCTTTAAATTCAATGCAACTTAATTTGGTGTTTTTGTTATCTAATCTAATGCAATGACATTTCAAAAGTTCAATTATCGTAATTTTAAACTAAAATGCCTGGGAAAACCTGTTACAGTAATTGGTTAACAGTATGCTGCCTTACTCAGTACGATGAAAACTGTAATCTAATGACAGATTTCATATTAAAAGTAAAATACTGTTAAATGTACAGTTTCTAGAAGTGAATAAGAACAAGCCATTTTTCAATTTATGTTGAAAAACCGTAAACTGACATTCAGTTCTCTGTGTGACAGCTCACATTTGACAGTTTTTCGTTGAAATGAATGTTTCTTCTTAAACAAATTTCTTGGTTATGAACATTGGACTTTTATGTTGCATCTCGTGTTTAAAAATGAATGTTAATTTCATTATGTACAGGTTCGGCTATATTAAAAAATGACTGTGATTTTACTGTGATGACTGTGATGGTAAAAGACTGTAAGAACTAATAATTTTACAGTATAATACCATTAAATTTACAGTTTTTAAAGTGAAAATGAACAACTCTATAATTGAGTTCATTTTAAACTCTATAAATGAACACTGTATAATTTACAGTGTAAAAAAGTAAACTGACATTCCCACAATTCCCTGCGTGTTGAAATAACTTGTTTCTTCATAGTTTGCTATTTTTTTCTAATCAGTTATATACATTAGGGTTTTATGTGACATTTAGTGTTGTTAAATTAATGTTTATTGCCTTTTAAGTTTAAAGTTTCTTGTGGAAGATCTGCATGTGTTTTCAGCTTCCATATATCATGTGACTCTCTTCACTGCTGTGATTGTTGGTTGTCCGTGTATTACGATGGTACAAAACAGATTTGAATACTTCATTGGTCGATCATTTACAGCAACATAATGTCAGATAATGAAATACGGTTTATTTCCGTAAATTTTAAGTCTGTAAAACCTTGTTACGGTAAAGTCTTGCCACCATATTTTATACGGTAAATTTCTTGCAACCACAGCTGCCGGCATTTTACCGTAAATTGAACACATTTTTTTTTTTTAGAGTGTAGGACATTTTTTTTGGTTCTTACTGGGTAATAAAGTTGGCTGATAAATTGACCAAATCCTGTTTCTGTTTAAATCTGGTGTTTTGCACAAGTTTCTGTGATGTTTGAAGGGTAGTGGTTGGGTTAGTGGATTGTAAATATCACACTCTAAAAAATGCTGGGTTGTTTCAACCCAATTTTGGGTAAAATATGGACGAACCCAAACGTTGGGTTAAAAATGTAATTTAAAAAATTAACCCAATGGCTGGGTATGTCCATATTTTACCCAAAATTGGGTTGAAACAACCCAGCATTTTTTATTAACCAAATATAAAATCAACAGAAGCCAATGCAATGTTCCCACTAATATATAATGAAACAAACCTGTGAAGATGTAAACTACTGTGAAGTTTTTCTGGGTTTGGATGGACTCAATCTACTCCTTATACATTTTGATCATCTTTCTAAATCTGATCCGGAAGTCTTTGCCAAAAATGTGATTTTCTCAGCTTTTTCCCCCCAAAATGTGTTTTTTTAATTAATTTTTTTATGAAACTTACCCATATTCAAGTGTTGATTAAAAAAAAAAAAACAGAATAAAAACAAGGATCCATCATGCCTTGTTACCACTGTGCAGGCTGGTGGTGGTGGTGTAATGGTGTGGGGAATGTTTTCTCGGTACACTTTAGGCCCCTTAGAGCCAATTGGGCATCGTTTAAATGCCACGGCCTACCTGAGCATTGTTTCTGACCATGTCCATCCCTTTATGGCCACCATGTCCCCATCCTCCGATGGCTACTTCCAGCGGGATAATGCACCATGTCACAAAGCTCGAAATTGGTTTCTTGAACATGACAATGAGTTGACTGTACTAAAATGGCCCCCACAGTCACCAGATCTCAACCCAATAGAGCATCTTTGGGATGTGGTGGAACGGGAGCTTCGTGCCCTGGATGTGCATCCCACAAATCTCCATCAACTGCAAGATGCTATCCTATCAATATGGGCCAACATTACTAAAGAATGCTTTCAGCACCTTGTTGAATCAATGCCACGTAGAATTAAGGCAGTTCTGGAGGCGAAAGGGAAAGACTAAGGCTTTACAAGGCTTTAGAAAGACTAAAACACAGTATTAGTATGGTGTTCCTAATAATCCTTTAGGTGAAGTGTTTTCACACAACAAAATATTCTGAGTGGCGGGAAGGTTTCGTGAAAATAATCAAAAAAGAGGGCGAGGAAAGAGTTAACATTATTTCAATTAACAAAATATACAATTTTGTACTGTAAATGTAAGTTTAAACTGTAAAACTAAAATTGTATTACTGTAAATGTATGGAAACCACAGCTAAAACACATGCAGCTACTTGTTAATAAAAAAAAAAAGTAGTATTGAGGCCAATCCTGCCAAGTGTCCAGTCCAGCTTCCTTTACCCTTAAATGGTCATTTCCAGTTATGCACCTTCTCGGTAAAATGTCAAAGCCCCCCGTCCCCCCGTCCCTTGCCACAGGAAACAGCCCATAAGCAGGGAACAAGTTGCCTTCCTGTTTTCAAAGACGACTCCTGTGGCATGCCGAGCTGTTTCCTGCTCTCTCTCTCTCTCTCTCTCAACATCTGGCTCTCCCTCAACAGCGCAGCTGCCTCATATGGCTCAGATAAGCCATGCTATTGACCACTAAATGATTTCAGGCATATAGCTTGGCCCAGCAGGATTTGTTGAGGAGAAAATCCTGATGGAAGTGTTTTCTGTTGTGCTGATCCAGGACCAGCTTCCCCCCCGCCGTGAATGCAGCCTGAACCCTTGAAGAAAGTGCTGCATCGCTGATCTCAAACAAGCCACAAAGTGCAGTACAAAAGATGTACCTCACTACATCTCATTAAGCGAACCTCAATTTTAAACACAGTATCCCTTTATGCAATAGATATATAATAGGGGTGGGCGATATACCAGTAGACACGATTAACCAGTAGAAATTCGTCAAACTCATTTCGCTTTATGCGTGTGCTCTCTGAGAGACAAGAATTATGAAATTTTAATTGAATCATTGGTATTTTGATATCATAAAAAGTCATGTGACACTGAAGACTGGAGTAATGATGCTGAAAATTGAGTTTTATTTTATATTTGGATCATTATTTTAGTAATAATATTTAAACAATATTGTTTTTGGCTGTATTTCTTATAGAAAGAATGCGGTGAACACAAGACATAAAAAAAACCTGACCACAAACATTAGATTATGGTAGATTATGAAATCTGGCAAACTATAAATATATATTTTTAAGTCGCCAGTCAGCGGCAGCATTTTTAATCATATTCACAGAAGCTTCACAGTTCTATACATCTTCATGGGTTGACATTTCATTTTGTAACATCTGGTAGATTTGATTCATATGCTGTTAAATATTTGATGACCCCATTATGATTACATGTGCGTATGAAATCTTTAATCTGCTCCTTCTGGTTTATGCACATCTTCTTTTTCTTTGCTTGTTTTGGGATTCTGAGATTTTGTACTATTACAGAAAATGCACAATAGCGTCCCCTACTGTGAAACAGTGAAAACATGGATTGCCAGAAAAAGTCGTCAATGGTGAAAATTTTTGGATGCGCCGATATAAAAACTTTAGCCGATAGCCGATAATTCTTCATATTTGAAAGCCGATAACTGATATCGGTAGATAAATCTAATTCCAAATTGTTATATATATATATATATATATACATATATATATATATATATATATATATATATATATTTAGAGCCTTAGTAGAAAAGCAAGAGTCTCACTCATCCTCAGATTTAAAATGACGCATGACCACACTTATGGCTTGAGCCTGATTGTGTTTCACAGATGCGTCTTATTTTGATATTTGTATACATTCAAAAATTATATTTTTAATATTTTTGGTTTTTATGTTTGAGCTTGTATATATCCATGTTAATACCAGTGACACAAACGGACTTGACTGTGCTAGTCATGAAGGTGTGGATGCGCTCTTCCCGAAACGACCCGCTGAAACACAGGCAAACATAGAATTCACGATATTCTTTTTGATTCCAATCATATTTCAAGCAATTCAAAACAATTATGGCGAACAGTGCGCATCTGAAGTGTCTCAGCTGAATCTATCGGCTTTATTATATGCTAGGGCTGTCAGTTTGACGTGTTATTAATGGCGTTAACGCAAACGTTATTTTTTTTTATCGTGTGATTAATGGTATTTTTGTCCTAGCAAACTTTGTAGTTTTTTTCACATGTTTTTGCAACAGGACGCGGCGTGCGCGGCGCTATGAAACCCGTTCATTTCAATGGCTTGGCACCGCGCAAGGACGTTTTGTTGCTTCGTCGACCAAAGCGCAAGCGGATCTAGCTAGACCAGAAACGAAACAACAGGCACGCCACACACACTTGTTTAGGCTTGCGAGCCGGCCAAGTAGTTGGTTAACGTTACGTTTTGAGTGGATGACGAGCGTGAGACGCCGAAATAGATGCCAATAAGATTCTCAATGGAAAGTTTACTTTTAAAAGTTGCCAAATGGTCCCATTGACGAGACCAAAGTGTTCTGTGTGTTTTTGTCGTTGTAAACTGAGCTATCATCATCGCAGCACGTCCAGTCTGAAATACCGCTCGATGATGGCCAAGCACACACACACACACAGCTGATGCGAATTCTCCGCCCCCTCGTCAATATCAGGACCTTGTCGGTATTTCTTTCCCCCTTTTATTGATGGACAGTTACATTGTGTGAGAGATTACTTGCTCCAAGTGAGAATGTTAGTGTGAAATTGAACACAGAATATGCCAATGTTGTTTTCAATAAAAAACATTTGCACAAAACAAGCCGATCCACTTTTCCATGCTGATAAGAACATTAAAATGAGAAAAAATAATAACAATGGGACAAAAAGAAATCAAAAGACATTTAGAATAGATAAAAATGTGTGATTAATTGCGATTAATCGCGAGTTAACTATGAAATTCATGCGATTAATCACGATTAAATATTTTAATTGTTTGACAACACTAATATATACATTAAAAATTAACATATATCGGCTGATACCAATATGAGGGCATTCCTAAAATCTTGTCAATGTCGGGGATAGAGATAAATCACACTTAATTTGATATCTGTAATCTATGTAAAAATCTTTACGCTTATTTTTACTGTCGTTCATTTCAACTTCATACAATGAGTTGTTAGAAATCATGATTAAATGCTGCCAAACGCTGTAATCAATACACGTGGGACAATTGGATTTGTTCATTTTGGATTATGATTCTGCTGAAAGTGCCTGACGTTCCCATATTATATCCCTGAATGCTTCATACAAATCAGTATGCAGTTAATCTCCCGTGGGAACATGGGACGGAGAGGGGTTAATTCTGGGCTCAGACGCTATTGTTTATGTCTCTAGCTCGAACAAGATCGCTTGTTCAACAAAACATCTTTTTAGAACCAACAGGAGAAAGATGGACAAGTGTGTGTGTGTTTAATAGACAAAGCCTGAAAACTGAGAAATAGTACAAGCTATTTTTGGAGCACTCTCCTCTCCCGAGCGGATCTCAGCCATAAAATCGCCTCATGAGCTTTCCTTGCGTTCAGTTAAAAATGCTTACTGTCCTTTTGCTGAAGTTTGCAGTGGACTCAGCTCACCATACAGTCTGGCGTCACTCCCAAATATTA
The DNA here is from genome assembly GCF_988280905.1 of Pimephales promelas. Taxonomy (NCBI): domain Eukaryota; kingdom Metazoa; phylum Chordata; class Actinopteri; order Cypriniformes; family Leuciscidae; genus Pimephales; species Pimephales promelas. Next base: position 10,901,666 of record NC_142784.1, read on the forward strand.
AACGCACATAGTTGACTGACTTTAGGACCGCACAGCGATTCCTTCGATGCGCCACACAGCCCCAACAAAGGAGCACATTATGGGATGATTTCACAATGCGCAAAGAGAGGGAACGCAATAGGAACTGAACTCTGCTCAACTCCCACACACTTCTGACATTCCGACTAAGGCCTGTAGACCAATGTTGGCAGCCGCACGCACAAACCGAGGCTGAGTTCCCGCAGCCAAGAACATGGGAAAATAGAGGCATGCATTGAAAACAAGTTCTAACCTCACCTATCTATCAACAAGCGGCCATTTACTGAGCTGCGCTCGGAGCGATGGTGTGTTTGGAGTGATTCAGTGGTTGTGACCTGCCATTGTTGTGGCTAGGAAATTGTTGGGTTTCTTGTGCTGTCACTCAGCCAAAACCTCTCTCTTTTGACAGCAAGTGTGAGAATTTAGCACAGGACGGATTGTGTGACAGCAAAAAGTATAGGGCTTTATGTACTCCATGTGTTTACTATTGAGGAAAAAGAGCTGTGCAAAAGTAAAACACGATGGCAAATGCTCACACAATTCATATATTAGCATGACTGGCATGAAAGGGTATTAGCATGTAGCATTGAAACTTATCATGTATTTAAAAGTGTTTCTAGTTACACATGTGATGAATCTGCAATTTAGCACATTTAAAATACCGTTTTTTCTACAGTATAAGGCGCACCGGATTATAAGGCGCACCTTCAATGAATGACCTAGAACATTTTTCATATATAGGGCGCACCGGATTATAATGCTACGTTCACACCGGACGCGAATAGCGTGTCAAATTCGCGTCTAGTTTGACGCTTGACCACTTTGTGTTAATTCGCGCGTCAAGAGCGAAACTGATGCGGGTAAAATAAAAAGTTTGAAGCGAAATTTCCGAAACCCATTGACGGCCATCTTTGTTTATGTTGATCGAGCATTCATCAAGAGATTCACCGCACTGTATTTGCTCTGGAGAGCTAGAACAGCGGCGTGGGGATCATCGTCGCCGTATTTGTGTCCACCGGACCCTTCGGAGGCGAACCGTTTGGCTAGTTTTGAACCATTTGCTCGCTCCAGGAGCTGCGCCTCGATGACGGCCGCTGTCAGCGGTACTGTCCCGCACCCAGTTTGATGACCTGTTGTCCCGTATCAGAGCGAGTATCACCCTGGCCCTCATCCACCTAATCTAGCTGTCATTTATTTTTGTTTTGATGATAAATAGAGCCAGCTTCCAAAAGTTATTAACCTGTCCTGTGATTTTTTTTTTTTTTTTTCTCTCTCTCACATCCGGACACGAAGTATTATGCACATATGTTGATTGTGTTTACATCATAATACTATTTCATATAATCTAGATATGGAATGAATAACATTCAATACAAAATGAACATGTCTCGTATAGAAATAATGTTTTAAGTGATAAAATATTTGCTTTGTTGTGCATAATCCCACCATGCATTTAGTCATATACAAAATAATTTATTGAAGCATCCAGACACTTCACCACGTGAGCAAGCAGCTAGGCTCCTGATTGGTTAACGTGGTGCAAATTCACGCCAAAGTGCAGATTTTTCAACTCAGGCGGCATACGCGAATTCGCGTCAAACACGTGAATACACAAATGGCACTAACTTAATCGTTCGCGCTTAACGCGCCAGACGCTCAAATCGCGCGAACGAGGCGTATTCGCGTCTTCCGCGCCGTGCTCCATGCCTCATTTGCGCCACGCTCCACGCCTCATTCGCGCCGCAGGAATTTTTCACGCGCTTAACGCATCTTTGCATTGACTTAACATTGAAATCATTCGCGCCTGACGCGCTATTCGTGTCCGGTGTGAACGTACCATAAGGCGCATGAGATACTGCAGTCAAATGTTTGACTGGGTTTGCGTCATGCATCCACTAGATATGCTAAAGGGAATGTAGCGAGTGTGCGACGCCGGAGGTGAGGTGTTTATTAGTAAGCGTGAGCGCGCTGGGGCGGGCACGTAACTTACATTCGCAGCCTGACTCATATGAGTATTCATGTGCGGCGGCTCGCTGACAGCAACAGCTGGCTGTTTTGAATGAGACGACCATGAGATGTCAAGGACGCTTGTCAAAAAGTACGGGGAAGCTTGTTGACGCTTTGAACGCTCTGACGTTGCAGGGAGAATAAGTGTCAAAACATGAAATATAATAAAAAGAACCAAAAACAAGCAATACATTGAAGAAACCTTTTATAATGACCGCATTTTTATAACCGTTTTGGTCACATTTGGTCGGGAAAAAAATAGTCAGCTATTATTATTATTATTGCGGTCAAATCGGTGTCACCGTGAGCAAATGAATTGCATTCCCGCTTTAAAAAGAGCATTCATAAATATTTCAAATAAAAGTTGTGCTCATGCGGTCCATAAGCATACAACGTCATATCATAAGTGATACGAAAGGAAACACAGCAGCGGCGATGATTAGATTACATTACATTTTCTCGGAGCTAATGTTTTGGTAGGAACGAAAGTTTACATTCATGTTTCTCCAGAATCAGCCAGCGTGAATGACGTCTATATTCCGATTGGTTGCTGCCCTTTTGCCGCTGAACCATGTCACAGCTCATTACCATAAAGTTGAGCTTCTTTCAACATTCCAATTGACACTCAAAACCCTCAAAACGTGACGCCAATGGATTTGACGCTCATTGCAGTTGAGAAAAGCCAGCTTCCTTTGAAAATAGACTTCCGGCCGCTTTGAAAGCTCAAGTCGTTGGCAGTGTGAACGTACAGCTCTTTATGAACATTCTGTGATGCGCGAGCAGCGCCGGGGATAGTGTGTCTGTTCGTGTGTCTGTTAGTAAGAGTGAGCGCTTGTGAGCGGGCACGTGACTTGCACACATAACCTGATTTATATGAGGTTGAACTAGCCGTGTGACATAACATGGACATGACCGCGATTTTGTAAGCGAATTTAATAACGCGGATCGTTATTAACCAATTGATCCATATATAAAGCGCTCCGGATTATAAGGTGCACTGACATTTAAAAAAAAAAATTAAAGGCTTTTAAGTACACCTTATAGTGCGTAAAATACGGTATACGAGCTAACATCAAATAACACACTACAGTTAAAATTAAAAGTGTGCTTTAGTATCTAAGTCGATGCATCAAAATTTGTGCGCTTCTTTAAAAGCACAAAAATTAAAACCGAATACTTTCAAATGTAGTTTAAAGTAACCGTTTTTAAAAGCGTTCTTAAAGGTGCTATATGTATTTTTTAGCAACCTCTATCGGTGATATTTCAGATTGCAACCAATGTTTACAAGAGCGCTCGTGGTCTTGCGCGTACTCGAACACGAGTGAGCACTCATGGTACACGGCCACACTGAGACTTTCAACACACCGAAGAAAGCGTCACACAACATGCTGGAAACTCATGTAATCTCCCACTGCAACGTTACAATAATAGGCTATTTTTATCGTTGAACTGATGCTCCATGCTCGTACCATGATAACGTTACATTTGTGTGTTATCTAGCATAAGGCATTTCACAAACTATTCGTGTATCTTTCACAATCAGCAATGTCAATATCGGTGAACGTATAATATGATAACGAAAACGGTTAGTGAACTAATCTGAACAATTTCATTGTAACAGTAATCGTAGTGAGTAACATTACTGTACTGAACGTGTCTGGAAGTGTGTTTTATAAACAATGTGATAGTAGTGGGATGAGTGACGTTATCCAGCAGATCTAGTACATAAAATAAAAGTTATATCCTAAAGCACCTACTTTTTGTTATCCTGAAATTTACTGTAGTTTACTGCTATTTCAGTTACCATTATGTATTACCATCACAATAAAAATAGCGGACGTTTCTCCATAATTCAAACGCTCTGCCGATGTTGATCAGTGTTTTCATCCTAAGTCGATCCGATTCACGTTTGGCCTGACGAGCTTCAGCGGATACATTTTTGTTTAGCTTTTTTATATTTATGTGGAGTTTGTGTTGGAGTGTGTTGTGCTGAAGGCACTAGTATTTGGCTGTAATCAAACATAGACTGTATATAAGGATAAAGAGGCTCAGGAGCGCACATGCACGTCACATCCGATGGATTTCACAGAAAATCCGACCCGGAGACTTCACATAGAAATAGGAATACTGGCCTTCAGAGGTCATAGCAAAACTCGAAAAGTGGATCATTGTAATGTGTGATTACAACCCCTTCACACACAAGCAATAAAAGTTACATATAGCACCTTTAAGTATTTTTTTAAAAATGTAAATACACTACAAGTGCACATCCAATTCAATTTAGTGCCCTTCTTTTTCATCAAGGGTTGACAGCTAAAGTTTCCAAGTAACTTCCACATCACTGTTAGCATGCATACTAGCACGAGTTATGATCGCTGCACAGCTGCGCCTTCACTCTGCCAAGCCCGGCTCTGAGAGTTGCATGGAGAGTTCAAGGTTGCAGCAACTCTCTATATCAGTGCATGTTTGTACATGTGAGGCTGCTTGCGTGTGAGCTGTGTGAAGCAGCTTTCTAAAGTAGCTTTACACTGTACAGTAGAAAGAAAGAAACAGAGAGAGAGACAGGGAGTGGGGAACATCATGTGACCTGCTGAAATCAATCTTCACAGTATTTCTCAGGACACTGCAGAGCATAACAGAGTCACACACAGAGTGTACGCAGCTTTCCCATTCATTTAGTCCGTAGACATGAAAAATGAAAGAAAGACTTCTAAGCCATTAACACATTAGAGAGAGGTTTGATCGCTGGAGAAAATTAATGGGATTTTTTTCTTTCTGGAAACTGAACGTTGCGCACTATCGACCAACGATCTGTGTGGATCAGCTTGAATGTAATTAAAATAATGACTCGGCTGAGTTGGCGTGGTATAGGTCTGTAAATGTCATGACAAGTGTGTTAACTCTTTCCTCACCGGCGTGCCAAATCGGGTCTTGCGATTTACCAAAATATGAGCCAATCATAAAGCTCTGTTGGTAAGTTACGCTATACTTTTAATTGTTTTTCTACGGAAACATGCGATAGACGAACATCTGACCATTGCACCGCGTCTCATGCCTTCTTTTCACTTCATTAGCGCTGCTGTATAACTGCAATACATAATGCGTCTTGTGTTTTTAAGAGCAAAACTACATTGTCTGTGATCATCCCCTTGTCACTCATAAGCAAAACTTTGTCATTAAATGGCTCAGTCGTTTAAAGATTTTGGTCCTGATGTGTGAATGGTCTCTTACCGTTAAAAGATGGAAATGAATAGCACATTTGTGTATTTACCGGAAAAGTCGCCCTGGTCGTTTTTTACGGTAATTTACAGAGATTTCTGAGTGAAAGGGGCTTTAGATCGAGAAGAGCGAGTCCATCAACATCCCCAAAGCTTCACGTGAATGTTTTGGTGAGCGTACTTCTATCTGGAGATGCTTGAACTATTTCAGGAGATCTGTAACAGCAGCCCTGCCGTATAACAGTGCAAACGTGAAATGCAGGAAAAACTCGTTGATGTTAATGTAAACATGCCCATTCAGGAGAAAGTGCTCAAATGACACATTCATCTCTGGATTAGTGGCCCGAAGGCAGTGTTCATGTCTTCTGCAACAAAGACCAAACCACTAGTTCACTTTGAAATAAATGTTTCACATGTTTCGGCTTACCTCAAGGGCATCCAAGATGTAGGTGTGTTTGTTTCAGCATTATTTTAAATTTTTATATTTTTAGGTCAAACCATTCTTGTCTGTCAGTCATATAATGGAGGTCTATGGTCACCACCTCAAAGAGCATGCACAGAGAAGTCAAAATTAAACGTGATTTAATGACTCGTAAATGTAAGTACACATTGATGGCCTAAGACACGAAACGAGCGGTTTGTGTGAGAAAACGAACAGTATTTATATCGTTTTTACCTCTTGTAACCACAGTCACATTCAAGTGATCTGAGGGCGCGGGCGCTTTGTGGCTGTGGTTACAAGAGGTAAAAACGATATAAATACTGTTAGTTTTTTCACACAAACCGCTCGTTTCAATGTGTACTTACATTTACCAGTTATTAAATCATGTTTAATTTGGACTTCTCTGTGCATGTTCTTTGAGGTGGTGACCATAGACCTCCATTATATGACTGACAGACAAGAACGGTTTGACCTAAAAATATAAAAAATGAAAATACTGTGGAAACAAAGACACCTACATCTTGGATGCCCTTGAGGTAAGCTAAAACATATAAAAAATTAATTTCAAAGTGAACTATCCCTTTAATCAAACTGGTTCGAAATAAACCCCAAATGCCACAATCGTGACTGGAAGGAAGTTATGGCTGTCATGGAGTCTGGGGTTAGAATTATTATTATTTAAATAAAGTCTAACCAAGATCCATAATGCCATCATTCTCTAGGAAATTATATGTTTGGCTGCAAAGCACATGCAAATGTCAGTTGTGTAAGCAATGGATTTGACTACTATAGTTGACATATTTTTTTCCCATATTTTTTTCAGTTAACTTAAATTCAGTTGCTTTATATGTGATGTACTGTAATTTTAAACATTAGTGGTAATATTTTTAACATTTTGAAAAACTGTCTGTTGGACAAAAAAAAGAAAATCTCAAAAGTATGTAAATCACTTGTAAACATTGATATCTGTGCAGCTGTGTTGTATATTTATATGTAAATACATATATAAGAGAGAAAACTGATGCCCGAGACAACATTTAAAACGAGTAGAACGAGAGGGATTTAGATTCTTCACCATAATTGCAACAAAATATAAATATTTACAAATCCTGCCAATAAATTCCACTTAAATAAAAGAAAATTAAATATTCAATCCTAAAGTCTAAATGACTTGAAGTGTACAAATGCTATGAGATCATGAAAACCTTGTAATGATGTTTAATGGCAGCTGTGAATGCATACAGTGTGCATATACTGTACATTTTGTAGTTGTTTTTAAACGTTATTTTACACATGAACAAATATGTGTGCAAATTATTTGAAGACTGAACTGGAATTGCTAAAACCAATGAGGTGACCTAGTTTAGTATTCTGACTCAAATCCATAGTGAATCTCTCAATTATTATTAAATAGAACATTTTCCCTTAATAAAAAATGTATTTAAAAAATCTTTTGCACTCTCTGTATGGCTAAATTTAATTATCTTGAAATCAAAAATAATATACACTCTAAAAACGACTTTGGGTCAAATATGGACGAACCCAGCCATTTGGTTAGATTTTAATTACATTTTTAACCCAACGTTTGTGTTTGTCCATATTTGACCCAAAGTTGGGTTAAAACAACCCAGCATTTTTAGAGTGTAAGTGAAACACCATGTAAACCATATCAAATTAGATGACTGTGTAAAATATGCTTAATGTAATCTAATTTATTATAAATATAATCAAATTAACTTTTTTTTAATTAACTGAATTTACAGTTGGAAATACGTCCAATGAGACTAAGACATAATGTCATAATATAGTGTTGTAATATATCTTCTCACTATTAATACATCTTTTGCCTCAATAAACTTAATAATAATAGTTAGTAAGGTAGTTGTTAACTTTAGGTATTGGGTAGGATTAAGGGATGTAGAATATGGCCATGCAAAACCATTATGCTTTATAAGTATCAATAAACAGCCAATATCCTAGTAATAAGCGCTAAATAATGAGAATTGGACCCTAAACAAAAGTATAATCATTATTAAATGTCATAAAAAAGTGTGATTAATTATAAAATGCTATTACCCGTATATAAATCCCACAATAAGGGGGTTTTCATCTCAGCAATGTGTTTTATAAATGTTGAGCTGAGCATGATAGAAAATGTCTAATTTTTCGCTTCATAACACACAATATAAATAAAAATGTCATAAAAGATATTATTACAAATAATACTATTTTATAGGAAAATCCCTTTCCCCTCCAGGCTCATTTATACAGAAATGATCCAATCACACGCAGAGAGAGAGAGAGACAGAAAGAGAGCGAGAGACATCCAGACAGACCTTCAGCAATTTGATGAAAATATTTGATCGTGCCCTTGCCATGCGTGAACATGCCGTTGGTATATGGCACAAGCTTCTCTTTGTTTCCGGATGTGGGGAAAAAAACATCCAATAGATGCTAAAATAAGAACAGGAAGGAAGCAGGGGGTGGGGTGGCAGCGGCAAGCTACGGGGGAGGACGAGAGAGTGGGAGTGAGAGAGGAATGTTCCCTTTTCACTCGATTCTCTCTTTCCGTAAAACACACACACACGGTCTGTACAATAGATATACGAGCGGAATGTTACATTACAGTTATTTACCGTGCGAGTAGCGAGAGTTTGAAACTTTAACAAGCTGTATGACTCATGAAGCCGCCGCGGAGCGTGTGCAGACGCCGCGAGTCGCCCAGACTCTTTTGTGCAGACATTTAAGAGGCCCGACAGATACTAGATAGAACAAGTTCTTCTTTTTGATGAGTCAACAAGTCAAACTGACACGGCGCTCCAGCTGAAGGGGCCCTGGGTAGAACACACTCGTTTATCACTGCGTACACACACTTCTGCGGCTGATCTCAGAACAGCACGAACAGGGACTCGAAGACAATGTACCTGGAAAGGTTATAAATGCAGATGGGACTAAATGCACTGTGGTGGCACCATGGTTCAGTCATATCACATATGGAAACACCAAGGTATATACAGGGAACATTGTACGTTTTTGTTAGTATATGCATAAATCCTTTACAAAAACAGTACTATTCTATTAAAATTATACAATTTGAAGGTTGGACCCATTTGCATCACCTACACGTTTACATCAACTTTACTGTAGCCATGTGGGTGCTCAGTCCCAAATTTCATATTATAAAAGATGAAGTGCTAGTACACAGGCTATTTAAGGCTATTTTAGTATTGGTTATGACTGAACGACAAATGCTAGACTGAGACGCTCTTCTCCACTCCTCAAATCCATTTAGCCTTTAAATATAGTGTTTCTTTAGTAGAGAAAATGCTGTACTTATTCAAATAATTTATTTGCGCTTGCATTGCAAACAAGCATAGACGCTCCACTTTGTGTGGCACTTTATTCACGATGGAGGCGGGTGAGCTTTGGCTGACAGTTTTAAACAGCCAATAGAGTGCCGAAGTGATGACGTCACTTTTTAGGACAACTCGGAAGCTAGCGGCGCATGGGTTCCCTCGGTCGAAAAGCTATGCATTTTCCCCATAGACTTTTGGAAAATCGCAAAAAATAAGATTTGTGTTCAACAAAGGGTTGTGACCCTTACACGTTTTGTCTAGCAAGATAATCTTTACAAGTTAATCCAAAATTTACACATTTTGAAGCCTATATAAAGATTTTAGAAAACACAATCAGACACAATAAAGTTTAAAAAAACAAGAGCAGGTTATAACTGTGTGTTTTATGTCATAGATCAAAACGTGAAAATATTTAGAGGCTTTGTTCACCAGAGACTTTATTTCAGGCGATTTAGCAAAAACCCATTCAAAAATCCCATAGGCTTTAGAGCGAGGGAACCGTAATGCTAAAATGCTAACTCACTTCTGCGTTTCGGCCTACAGAGTGACGTCATAACTTCGGCACTCTATAGGTTTAGTCACAAGCTCTTTTTAAATATTTCAACGCATTCTCATCCCAAGGCGTCATATACGACACTTTTGCCTAAGTGTAGACATCCAACGCACATGGCACACTTTAGCGTCAAATGAGACGCTTCGGTTATGGTAGGTTTAGGTCTGGGGTTAGACCACTAGGAGGCGTCTTCTGCCCCATATATATCTGCGTCTCATTTGACGCTAAAGGGTGCCATGTGCGTTGAATGTCTACGCTTTGGCAAAAGCGTCGTATATGACGCCTTGGGATGAGAACGGGCTCAATATTTTCATGGGTTACAAAAGGGTGACCAAAAGTAATGATCTATGAAAATAGAATATGACGATGTTGCTGGTTTTTGCCAACTCATTCAGCTCTCCGGTCTATAAATGTATTTAATGCAGTCGGACATACCCTACATGCGAACTGTCTGCCGAGGGTTTCATAAAGGTGGCAAAATGTATGTATTCTGGTGAAAAGCACAAAGTATAAGAAATAAAACGTATTGGAAATATAACAGTGATCCGATGGCAGTAGCTGTCGAGTCAACAGCTGTATACTGATGTAGCTGAAGGCGCTGATGGTTTTTGACTGTACTGAAGCAGAAAAATACCATAATATGCTTGCAGATATTTAAGAAACATGCTAAGTTCACATACTTCTTTCTCCGAAAAACAGTGGTACAGTCAGTTATTCTATACTGTGAAAAGTGCGTACTTTGTTGAATGTCTGTTTTGTTTTGGATAGCTCAATTCAAGTTTACCCAATAGTATTTTGCCAGCAAAGTTGAAGCCATTAAACAAACTGGGTAAGAGATAACAGATTCTACCCGACCTAAAAAGTCTCAGCATCCATCTAAAAAGCTGTATAACCACGGCGTATTAAAACACGGATAAACTATTGTCGCCTTCCATTGTCAATTGTGCTTGTTCCTGTCGCTCTTTCCTCAACCTGGCAACCTGTATGAGGAGGAGGGAAAACAACTCTCGCCAATATTTTGAATATGGACTGCAGTACCCATTTCAATATTACATACTGCACCTTTAATGGTTGCAACAGTTCACTGTACACTGTACCAGTACACTGATCTGAGGACTGGAAGTGTCTGTGAAGAAACGATGAGCTTCTCATACAGATAAACTGAGAAGTTGGCTTGAATGATGCATGGGCAAAATACTTTTTTTTTTCAATGGTTTCTCATAGTTTGTTGAGTCGATTAGGCTAGTTCAATTTACAGTATAGTGCACGCTTTACACATGTAACATCTGTTTCACATTGTAATTGGATGCTTTTTGTCTTCAATGTTTCAATACCGGTGTGTATGTTTTCAATACGGTGTGTTTTTATTTTCAGAGCTTTATTTTCTTTAAATGATACATATAGTATCACAAATGAAAGGCATTTCAGATATTCAGCATCAATGTCATTTTTAGGTGCTTCAATACATTGTGACAGTGTTGTAGTCGAGACCACCTCAATCGAGTCCGAGTCAAGACCGAGTCCATAGAGAGTCGAGTCCGAGTCGAGACCGAGACCAGTGAGGGTTGATTACCTAATTTACTTTTATTTACTTAGAGAAATCCTTTTTTTTTTTTTTTTACTGAATTTACTTAGAGTTTAAAAAATATGATCAGTTTAGGGTAAAAAGGCCACATAGTAGGTGGTGTTAAAAGTAATTTTTATTACAATTTGTCATGCGCAGTTGCGCACTAGAAAATCACCAATCACTGGGCGTGTCAATCAAATTAAAGAAATATTTTATTAACATACATTAATAATCATGAAAAATATTTTTAATTAAACGCGAGTTTACTCGGGAATTATTCCGAGTCCTAAAAAAAAAATGTTCGAGTACGAGTCAATTCCGAGTCCAAATGGACACGAGTCCATGAAACTATAGTCTTTCTTTAAAGAAAACATACAGCTTTTTAATCTGCATAATGGGAGGCTGTGACATTGCAGACAGAGAGGTTGAGTCTGCAGGGGCGCAGGGTTTTTCCTCGGCTGACCTCCAGTCAGGGGCTGTAGTGAAACAGCAGAGGGTCTGTGTCTGCGAGAGGAAGGCAGAGGGCACATGGCGCCACGATCAGCTCTGCCAGGAGCCAAGACTGTCACCTCGCAACACAAACACACACACATCCAGGTGCAAGTCTACAATATAATGAGACGATTCATTGAGAATATTGATTATGAGAGAGAAAGAAAGGATGGATGGATGGATGGATGGATGGATGGATGGATGGATGGATGGATGGATGGATGGATGGATGGGCAGACAAATAGATAGATAGATAGATAGATAGATAGATAGATAGATAGATAGATAGATAGATAGATAGATAGATAGATAGATAGATAGATAGATAGATAGATAGATAGATAGATAGATAGATAGATAGATAGATAGATAGATAGATAGATAGATAGATAGATAGATAGATAGATAGATAGATCGATCGATCGATCGATCGATAGATCGATAGATAGATAGAGACAGAGATTAGATAGATAGATAGATAGATAGATAGATAGATAGATAGATAGATAGATAGATAGATAGATAGATAGATACAGACAGTCAGAGATTAGATAGATAGATAGATAGATAGATAGATAGATAGATAGATAGATAGATAGATAGATAGATAGATAGATAGATAGATAGATAGATAGATAGAGATACAGACAGACAGAGATTAGACAGACAGACAGACAGACAGACAGACAGATAGATAGATAGATAGATAGATAGATAGATAGATAGATAGATAGAGATACAGACAGACAGAGATTAGATAGACAGATAGATAGATAGATAGATAGATAGATAGATAGATAGATAGATAGATAGATAGATAGATAGATAGATAGATAGATAGATAGATAGATAGATAGATAGATAGATAGATAGATAGATAGATAGATAGATAGATAGATAGATAGATAGATAGATAGATCGATCGATCGATCGATCGATCGATAGATAGAAACCCTAACGCCTAACCCTAAAGGCTTCATTTTCAAATATTTTTAACTATAAATCCTCATTTTACAATATTAACAAGTTGTGGTTTAAAGCTTCCTGATGAATATGGTTAGAAGGCAGGAAACGGGTTGTGCAACTCCAATGACTTTTACAGTCATCCAGTCACCTGATCCTTTTATGGGAAATCAGTTTGAATTTCAGACTTGGACAATGAATCATTGCCAATGAATTCAATTGTTCTACATGATCCTGCACCAATATTGTAATCTGCAAAGCTAATTAACTGAATTGAGCAATAACATACATCTAAGATAAAGAGTGAGACTAATTTGTAGTTTCTAAAGCGGTGCCAGAATGTTGCTACATGGAGTTCGGTGTGGTTTATAATGTGTTGCAATACAGTTGCTAGTGTTTTCTGGTCTAAATGCAAGAAAAGTGACCTCACACATGCACAATTTGAAGAATCTGTGCCCACCAAACAGCAACAGGATGGGTTCGGTGAGAAAAGTTCTACTTTAGAGTTAGTAGTTGACTCAAATCCCAAACCTTAATCATGTGCAATAGTAGTAGTGATAGTAAACACCACTACCGTTACCAAAACCATTCAAAGCTTACCAACTTGCCATACATGTATTGTAAGCTGAGCTGAATATACTGTATCACATACTTGGAAAGTTACATGGTTCACAATTTTTTTTTCTAAACATGGAAGGTTTTGAAAAGCCAAACTAGTTGTGATCACAATTTTCTTTAAAACAAATTCTATATTTTCTTCCCACAATGCATCACAAGGATATGAGCACAGATGAGTGCCAAAGCAGAGTCAAAAATGCAACATTGAGCATTCTTTAGTCAGCATGTCATTCTCAAGAGACGGAGAAAATGCTGTCCGTGCCACATTTCATATTTCAGGCGTCTGTGAGACACAATGTGGAGATGCTTAAAGAAAAAGAAAAGAACTAGACACTTCTGGCACAAATCTGACTTTAGACAAGAGTAAAAAGGGGGATATTTAAAAATAAAAATTAATAAATTTGATCTTGCGAAATCCTAATGGTATTTGGCAACAGTCAACCGTTAAGTACGTTAGGTAAAAACAAAAGGTTGTCAAAAGGTTATTCTCAGGTTACAGTGCATAAACCGTCAAACAAAGATGACCTTGAAGTTACCTCTCTGGGCGAGCTCTGGTATGGAAGCTTGTTTCAGCCATAGAATGAAAAATATAAAAAGTAATTGCGACTTTTTATCTCACAATTATTTTTGACTAAGAGTTTACTGACTTTATTTCTCAGAATTGTGATATGGAAAGTCAGAATTGTGAGATATAAAGTCAGAATTGCAAGATATAAAGTCAGAATTGCGTGATATAAAGTCAGAATTGCGAGATATAAAGTCAGAATTGCGAGATATAAAGTCAGAATTGCGAGATATAAAGTCAGAATTGCGAGATATAAAGTCAGAATTGCGAGATATAAAGTCAGAATTGCAAGATATAAAGTCAGAATTGCATGATATAAAGTCACAATTGCATGATATAAAGTCACAATTGCGAGATATAAAGTCAAAATTGCGAGATATAAAAAGTCAGAATTGCGAGATATAAAGTCAAAATTGCGAGATATAAAGTCAGAATTGCAAGATATAAAGTTAGAATTGCGTGATATAAAGTCAGAATTGCGAGATATAAAGTCAGAATTGCAAGATATAAAGTCAGAATTGCGAGATATAAAGTCAGAATTGCGTGATATAAAGTCAGAATTGCGAGATATAAAGTCACAATTGAGAGATATAAAGTCAGAATTGTGAGATATAAAGTCAGAATTGCGAGATATAAAGTCAGAATTGCAAGATATAAACTCAGAATTGCATGATATAAAGTCACAATTGCGAGATATAAAGTCAGAATTGCTTGATATAAAGTTACAATTGCGAGATATAAAGTCAAAATTGCGAGATATAAAGTCAGAATTGCGAGATATAAAGTCAGAATTGCAAGATATAAAGTCAGAATTGCAAGATATAAAGTCAGAATTGCATGATATAAAGTCACAATTGCATGATATAAAGTCACAATTGCGAGATATAAAGTCAGAATTGCATGATATAAAGTCAGAATTGCAAGATATAAAGTCAGAATTGCATGATATAAAGTCACAATTGCGAGATATAAAGTCAGAATTGCTTGATATAAAGTCACAATTGCGAGATATAAAGTCAAAATTGCGAGATATAAAGTCAAAATTGCGAGATATAAAGTCAGAATTGCGTGATATAAAGTCGGAATTGCGTGATATAAAGTCAGAATTGCGAGATATAAAGTCAGAATTGCAAGATATAAAGTCAGAATTGCGAGATATAAAGTCAGAATTGCATGATATAAAGTCAGAATTGCGAGATATAAAGTCAGAATTGCGTGATATAAAGTCAGAATTGCGAGATATAAAGTCAAAATTGCGAGATATAAAGTCAGAATTGCGAGATATAAAGTCAGAATTGCGAGATATAAAGTCAGAATTGCGTTTGGTTTTTGCGTCATTGTAAGAGGAAGTGAAAAAGGTAAATAGCGGATTTATCTCATCTCACGAGAAAATGAGAGAGTGTTGCACGACCATTCAATATCTGTATTAATAGTATTTAAATGTATGTATAAATGTTCTATAACTCATTCAGTTAGAGCTCAGTTTCAGTCATTCAATCCACTTCAAGTTTCGGTATTATTTGAGTGCAGTGAACTCAATTTAATTGAGTAAATAGTACTGTTAGGTTTTACAGTGAGACATAATAGTAAATTAAATAATTAAAAATGCTATGAAAACTATGAAAGTCTTAAAAGGATAGTCCAAAAACAAACATGGTGAAGGCTGAAACAAATCAAGATTTTTTTTTTATCTACATATACAGTAGAGACAATATAGAGAATGTATGGAGTACTTTTTTTTTTTTTTGCCACCCACTCTCTGCTGAAGTTGTGCTTTGACTTTGACCCTGGAGGCAGAGAGGGAGAGAAAGACAAGCAGGAGGGAGGGACAAGAGCGTGGAGGGAAAGGAGACATAGAGAGGGCTTGTGCTCCTTTTCAGGGCTGTGAGCGAGGAGCCTGGGAACGTGGAGCAGTTTGGCCAGGCTGATAGAAATATCCTGAGTTGAAATGTAAACAGGCCTGATCTCTGATCTACCAAGAGAGCCCCCGATGTGACCCGGCACTGACATCAGGAGCCCGCTTTCTCATTTCCTGGGCTGGACGACGACCCCACGGGAAAGTGGGGTGTGTTTTAAGTTTCAAAAATCAAATCACAATTCTTTGCACCTAAAGGATTATTAGGAACACCTGTTCAATTTCTCATTAATGCAATTATCTAATCAACCAATCACATGGCAGTTGCTTCAATGCATTTAGGGGTGTGGTCCTGGTCAAGACAATCTCCTGAACTCCAAACTGAATGTCAGAATGGGAAAGAAAAGTGATTTAAGCAATTTTGAGCGTGGCATGGTTGTTGGTGCCAGACGGGCCGGCCTGAGTACTTCACAATCTGCTCAGTAACTGGGATTTTCACGCACAACCATTTCTAGGGTTTACAAAGAATGCTGTGAAAAGGAAAAAACATCAAGTATGCGGCAGTCCTGTGGGCGAAAATGCCTTGTTGAGCAACTTTGACTGAAATAACCACTCGTTACAACCGAGGTATTCAGCAAAGCATTTGTGAAGCCACAACACGCACAACCTTGAGGCGAATGGGCTACAACAGCAGAAGACCCCACCGGGTACCACTCATCTCCACTACAAATAGGAAAAAGAGGCTACAATTTGCAAGAGCTCACCAAAATTGGACAGTTGAAGACTAAAATGTTGCCTGGTCTGATGAGTCTGGATTTCTGTTGAGACATTCAGATGGTAGAGTCAGAATTTGGCATAAACAGAATGAGAACATGGATCCATCATGCCTTGTTACCACTGTGCAGGCTGGTGGTGGTGGTGTAATGGTGTGGGGGATGTTTTCTTGGCACACTTTAGGCCCCTTAGTGCCAATTGGGCATCATTTAAATACCACGGCCTACCTGAGCATTGTTTCTGACCATGTCCATCCCTTTATGGCCACCATGTCCCCATCCTCTGATGGCTACTTCCAGCAGGATAATGCACCATGTCACAAAGCTTGAATCATTTCAAATTGGTTTCTTGAACATGACAATGAGTTGACTGTACTAAAATGGCCCCACAGTCACCAGATCTCAACCCAGTAGAGCATCTTTGGGATGTGGTGGAACGGGAGCTTCGTGCCCTGGATGTGCATCCCACAAATCTCCATCAACTGCAAGATGCTATCCTATCAATATGGGCCAACATTTCTAAAGAATGCTTTCAGCACCTTGTTGAATCAATGCCACGTATAAATGAAGGCAGTTCTGAAGGCGAAAGGGGATCAAACACAGTATTAGTATGGTGCTCCTAATAATCCTTTAGGTGAGTGTATAATTTGGGAAATTTCAGATGAGGTGAGCGGAACGGTTAACTTCCCTATCGATTATTCATTAATTTATTTATATTTCTGATAAATCAACCTTGCTTTTTTGGGCTTCAAAATCTAAGGTCTCATTCACTCCCATTGTAAAGCAAGGAAGAGTCAGTATATAATATAACTCTGAATGTGTTGAGCTGAAAGAAGAAAGTCATACACACCTAGGATGACTTGAGGGTGACTAAATTATGGGATGATTTTCATTTTGGGCTGTACTAACCATTTAATTCCAGTGAATTCCTATATTATAATGTTAACACCATGTTTTGTGATGTTTTATTTGGGGGAAAAATTGGAAATAAAAAATGGAAGTAGTTTGGATTGTTGTGTGTGAAAACCGGTTAAAATCACAAAGCATGTCTGTGAAACACAAATCTAACCCTCTCAGGGAGAACTAGCCATTCAGTGTTTGTCAGTTTTTTTTATTAACGGCAGATGCTAATGGTTAAAGCATGCAAAACCCTTGATAATGTGGTTAATCTAATGTTGTTTACAGTGAAATCATGTAATGATTGAAAGTGAAAGGCTAACACACAGGGGAGTGTGGCCATTTGAGTCATATCAGTCATTTATTCAACTCCCACATACTGTATCTGGGCTTGAACACTCACAAAGGCATACATTGTGGGTTGTGGGTTTTGTGGGTTATTGTTTTTTGCAGCAAAGAGTCACAGATTTGATCATCCACTCATGGCCCTTGCATACACACCTGAGGATGCAGTTTGTTTCCCACAAGAGTTGAATTTCAGGTGAGTTCAACAGAGCACAAGACTTGTCGAAAGATATAGTGAGCCACCCCCTCTAACGCTTCTCATTTTTTCCTGCTCTGTTCCAGATATCGGAGTGGTCTGTGTGCTTTCTCTGTGCTGGGAAAATCACACTAAACATGAACATGTCTATCAATTCACAACCACAGGCTGGTGCAAAGACTTCCCCGCTCTTTCCTTCCTACAGGGATATTCAGTGTGGCCCCACAAAGTATGGACATTTAAAAGTCATCTAAGACTCATTTGAAATTAGTTTAATTTAAAGGGACACTTCAGGATTTAGCATTAAGCTTTGTATTAGTAGAAAACCTGTAGTATTTTCGAATTACCATGCTTTCCACCCTCATATCCCCCTGAGACGAGAGATTTATGTATTTTTTTTGTCTGGAAAAAATCCTCTGATGACACAAAAATCATCATTTTGCCTCATCTGAGGATTTTTGGGCCAGAGGCTAAAGACTAGAGTCAGTAGTCGGGTCTGTCCCGCATGTTCTCAACCCGCCCATAGAGGGCGATCTCACTCACAGAATGAACACATAGTGTCGGCCATCTTTTTTTGGAAGCTAAGCTAGCAGGCTCTTGTTCTGTGGAGAAAGATGAGTAGTAGGGGTTACCATCCTCTTTTTCCCCGACATGTCTGGGATTCAGCTTTTGCTTGCAGTCGCCATTCATTGTTTACATGCACAGCTTTTGTTTCAATCTAACTGAATTCATTCCGATTGGTGAATCTGAATGTAGTGTTTACATGAATGCTAAACAAGTGATCGGTTGATGTGCGTTGTAACATTGCTAAGAAAATTCCCGCTCCTCCGCGAGAGATACGAGACCGGTACATCCCACAGGTGTCGCTCATCGGTAATCACGCCTCGCGCCGCAGTAAACATGATGAATGGCGACTGTAGAACGCAAAAGCCGAATCCCGGACATTTTTGGGCGATCTTGAAACACATTTTCGGGCAGACTCATCACAGAGACTCACTATTAGCCTGGACTTCTTGTTTAACTACTGCGCTCTGTTACCGGTAGGCGTGGCTTCCTAAAGGTTAGCGAAGCAAGTGCATTCTGGGAGTTGTTGTCTTTCATCCACATAAGCCAAAAATACATTGTCTGGCTTTTCTCAGTCTAGAAAGCTCCAAATTCAAAAATAATTCACATTTCTTCTACATAAATGACATTTTACGGTACATACACATTCATCTTTCCAGTGTGTAAGTATCCCTTTAAATGTAACATTTTTGACAAGCCAAACATGTCCATCTCTGAGTAATAAACTAAATAAACTTTCCGTAAATTAAGCAAAAAGCATTTAGAACGTCACCAGCTTGTTTTATAATTGCCAAAAATATATATAGCAAAGTCAATATAAAGTACTTGATATCCACATCTTTGCTGCCTCCAAACGACAAAGACAAACATGCAGTTGAAACAGTTGGAGACAACAATCAAGCACACATTCCAGATCCAGGACAGATATACTGTACCACAGGATTAATACAGTCCATTAAAACATGACAGAAACTTTAATGAACCCACAAACTACATTGTCACATACGCATGCCTCTCAGGGCATGTTTCGAACTCGTATGTAACGGCCTAGAAAGTTCTTTCAGTTTCATCATTTCCCTTGGTTAACTATAATAGACTAAAACTCCGAATTTGGGTAACAGAGGCTGATGCTAGACGCTGAGGGGGCGATTTCTGCCTGCAGCCATCGTGTTGTGCAAATGCAAGTAGGGATGTATACGGCGAATGGTTTCAGCACTCTTCAAAGCCCCAGTCATGTCTCAGACTGTGAATAAAACATGAGGTATACACAAGGCGCACCTCACAAAGAAACCTCTAGGAGAGCCAGCACAGATGAAGAGGGAATGCTTTTGATTTAAGCAGCATGTGCAATCCTACTCGAGTTTCCTAAAGTTCTCTTCTATTTATGCCTCAGCTTTCCACTTGTGCATTTTTATCTTGTTTTGTAGGTCACACTCAATGCTTATGCATTTGATGCTGCACATAGGTCAGATTAAAATGATCAACAAGCCCTCCATCCTCCAAAATCCTCAGACTTATAGCCTTAAACGGCATACCCACAGATCACCCGCAATCTGTTTGACGGCTGTCGGATGCATATTGCACACAAAAAAATGACAAGAGCTGACTGAAAACCGGCCGTTTCAATCTGACAGACCTTTCAAAATGTCTAAAATGCAAAACAGAACGCACCAGTCCGCCTAAAAACAGTCATTTTTATGGAGTACCAGTTTGATAAAATCATTACTGTTGAGAATTGTCCCATTGGTTTGGTCTTAGTGGTATCAGATCTTTAAATGACTCAAGAAGTTCACAAAAAATGCCCCAAACTTCATATGTCCCTTGTAAGAATAAACTGGACCACACTTTACAGTTGTTGACAGTCAAAAATGTGACTTTCTCCTTGACTTTTTAACCAGTTGCTTAGGCTTTCTGCCAAAGCATGAGTGTGCTCATGTAGGACTACTTTATTTTCATGTCAACATGAATATCAACCATGGGATGAACTGCCCAGGGACTCATTCATTTCCCCTCAAGTAAGGCACAGACAGTTGTGCTGGGCTTAAAGTGGTCTCTAAGGAGCTGGACTGATTGTTCCACATTCAGGTGGAGTGAAACTAAGCATGGGCCACCTTCAGCTTCCACTCCTAAAGCACTACAGCCAAGAAACACCAGGAAACACTTTGACATTTCCTTCTTCCACCTATTATTCCTAATGCCTGCCTGTCATGCCTAATTATGTCCAATTATATTGTTACATCCTTGAACATTAGATTGAAGGTTTAGTCTTTAAAATAAGCATTGCTTATGGGATAGTTAACTCAAAAAAAATCATAATTTACTCATCATAACACCATTCTCATCTCATGTGGCTTTTCTTTTGCGAAACACAAAAGAAGATATTTTGAAGAATGTTTCAAATGTCAAAGACTCACTGTATTAAAAAAAAAACACTGAAACATGTTTCAAAACATCTTCTTTTGTGTTCCATAAAGGAAAGAAAGTCACACAGGTTTGGAATGACATGAAGGCAAGACATTGAAAACGGAATTTGCAACACGGAAATAATAATACTTAAAGAACTGAATATGTTGTTTTCGGAGGCTTAATTGCAATTAAATGAAAATTTATTGTAGCTCAAATCTATACTAAATTCAATAAGCTGAAATTAAGTACTATGTTTGACCCACTTAAAGAGGACATAGATAAAAGTGGTAAACTATAATATTCTTTAAAATGTTAAATATACTTGTAATTACACATTTGCAATGATGAAGTTGCAATTCAGTACCATTCAAATGTAATATTGAATAAAACACTAGTTAAATTTACAATAAAGTGTATGTTAGTTAACACATCTCAATAAGCAAGATAAAATATGATTCAAATATTATTTAAAATTAGTGCTGGGCAACGATTAATCGCATCCAAAATAAAATATTTCTTAAATATATACATGCATATGTATGGAAGAGGATTAGGGCCAAGCAATAATAAAAAATAAAACCATCTCGAGATTGAAGTCATTATAATACGAGATTACAATCTTGAGAAAAAACTAATTTAAAATCGAGAATAAAGTTGTTGTGTTTCGAGAAAAAAAGTCGAAATACAATCTTGAGAACAAACTCATTAAATATCGATAATAAAGTTGTGTTTCGAGAAAAAAAATTGTTAAATTTCGAGAGAAAAAAGTCGAAATACAATCTTGAGAATAAACTCATTAAATATCGAGAATAAAGTCATTGTGTTTCGAGGAAAAAATCGTTAAATTTCGAGAAAGAAAAGTCCAAATACAATCTTGAGAATAGACTCATTAAATATCGAAAATTAAGTAATTGTGCTTCGAGAAAAAACTCATTAAATTTCGAGAAAAAAAGTTGAAATACAATCTTGAGAATAAACTCATTAAATATTGAGAATAACTTCATTGTGTTTTGAGAAAAAACTCATTAAATTTCGAGGAAAAAAAAGTCGAAATACAATCTTGAGAATAAACTCATTAAATGTCGAGAATAAAGTCATTGTGTTTCGAGAAAAAACTCGTTAAATTTCGAGAAAAAAAGTCGAAATACAATCTTAAGAATAAACTCATTAAATATCGAGAATAAAATCATTGTGTTTCGAGAAAAAAATCATTAAATTTCGAGAAAAAAGTTGTGTTTCGAGAAACTGTCTCCATGGTACCATTACATTGCTGACACACCGCACTACCATTTTTGGTCCCCATGTCCGCGCGGAGCTCTCGGGACACCCTTCTATGCCAGTAACTGTTTTTATGAAGTAGCTAACTGGCTATTACTTTCGGATTGTGGTTGTGTACGCCTCCATCCACGGAATGTAACGACTGTAACCATACAGCCATTGGCAATGCCTTACATACGGTTATAGGGTAATTGATCATAGCTGTCCATTTGCCAGAGTGCATTTGGGCCAGCGCTGTTCGTTGTTCAAGTGACAGCTCAAACATCTTTTATCAGTAAAGTTCTGCACGGGCAAATTCAGTGACACTTTCAATGCAATACATTACTGCTAAAGTTGATAGTATTTCTTTGTTACTGAAATAAAGTCTATAATATAGCTTGACTAGTGATCCAACTCTGCCATCTCCTCTATCAGTACACTCAACACTGATCAAATGCGTTATTCTACATTTCATTTCAACTTTTATTCTCGAAACACAACAAATTTATTCTCGAAATTTAATGAGTTTATTCTCACGATTATTTTGACTTTTTTCGCGAAATTTAACAAGTTTTTTTCTCGAAACACAACGACTTTATTATCGAAAATTAATGAGTTTATTCTCAAGATTGTATTTCGAGTTTTTTTTCTCGAAACAAAGATTTTACTATTGATACTTAATGAGTTTATTCTCAAGATTGTATTTTGACTTCCTTTCTCGAAATTTAACGACTTTAAATCTCAAGATGGTATTATTTTTTTATCATTGCTTGGCCCTAATCCTCTTCCGTACATGTGTGTATTTATAAATACTTAATTATTATACACACACAGTACACACACATCTATTATACAAACACAAATTGTTTTTTTTTTTATTGGATGCGATTAATCGTTGCCCAGCACAATTTAAAATGTACTTTAAAGTTAAACTTTTCATTTTACATCATAATAAGGTGCTTTTAAGTGTGTTAACAGAACTGCATGAACCATGCGTTATAAAAAAATATCATTGAAGACTGTTTAATTGATATAAACTGGGTAAATTGATGGTTGATATAGTTAGATAAGCAAACGGAGCATTCATAATATCCCACTTTCTGTTCCATTAGAGGATATTCCACAATCACCGTCGGTTCCCAAGTCGGTCATTACTCTGAATTTAGGAAAAAACAAATTCATCCGTAAGCCCACAACACTTAGTTACTGGGCAGTCCTCTTGCAATCGTGTTTTCAAGGCCTGTTTGACTTTGAGTAAACACAACCAGTACATGTGTCCTATTGAATGGCTCTAACCGTTTATACGTAGGCTGTATGCTTCAAATGGCTTTATAGGAAAACCATCATTCAAGAAGGTGCTTAAAAGAGCAATTTATCAAACCTTTGATAATAGAGTATGACAATGCATGGTATGGAACAAAACACGAGACCATTCACGCTGTGTTTGGGAGATTTCACCATCCAGCAATATCTGTCTTTGTTAAGTTTGCTGGATAGGCATTGGTGTACACTTGCAAAATCTGCAGCCTGCGCAGCTGCGTACAACCTTCAGTATCAAGCAGACCTTTGCGTTTTCACCATTTACACGGGAACGCGGCGGTGGAGCGTTATAAAGATTTCCACTCTGGAGGGTGGTTTCACTTTTTTGCGTTTTTAAGCCCCAAAAATGCTGTCGCCGTGTAAACGAAAGGCACATCCGATAAAATATTTTTACGTTCTCGTGTAAACAGGGCCTGTGTGTACACTCGCCGACCACTTTATTAGATACACCTGTTCAACAGCTCGTTAACGCAAATATCTAATAAGCCAATCACATGCATGTAACATTCTTCAGTAGCCTAGTATGCAGACATGATCAAGACGTTCAAACTGAGCATTAGAAAGTGATTTAAGTGGAATGTGGCAGACATTGGCTAACACTGAGTATTTCAGAAACTGCTGATCTACTGGGATTTTCACACAGAATCACGAACCGTCTCAAGAAGCCTATGGACTAGTATGGAGGAGTGATCCAGTTCCCAGATTTCATCAAAAATATCTTAATTTGTGTTCCGAAGATGAACGAAGGTCTTACGGGGTTGGAACAACATGAGGGTGAGTAAATACTTTTAATCATTTTTGGGTGAACTATCCCTTTAAGGCCGTTCTGGCCCGGTGCTGGCATGTACCTAATAAAGTGGCCAAGTGTATATTCTATGTTTCTTTGGATTGAATCCCATATGGTTTGATTATTATAATGCAATGGCATTCAAAAAATACAAACAAGAGGGACTGCATGGAAATGTGCATTGTTAAAAAAAGTAAACCCAGATGTCACTGAATCACCACCTCCTCTTAAGTTATATATTGTTTTGTTATATTTGTTATATTTTGAAAAGACCTTTCGAAAGAATCATGTGTCTGCCTGCAGGGCCCTTTTTAATTAAACAGACACCCCCATCTCTCCCTCACACACCCACAGTAATCACATCATATCAGTGTGTTGATGTCATTCTCTGGGGAATTGGTCTGACACGTGTCCCTATGTGTATTAGACAGATTATAAGACTTATGGCGTGGGCGTAGTTAATACAATCCGTAAAACTTACTGCTATTTGCGAAGAAATTTTGGATTCTGCCTCCGACGAGCTGTGGCCTTTGTGTTCGCCGTTCACTCTGCTGTATTCAGGAGGATGCTGAGAGGCCGATCTACTGCCCTTGGTCTTCCTGTTCCCGGGGCCCTGATGGACGATGTTTAAGAGCTGCAGTGTGTTCTCGTGTTCCCGGTCCGAATTTTCCGCCAGACCACGCTCATAGCGGTCCTCACAAGTGGAGTGATGCCGCCGGCAGAGTTCAATTCTGGCACGCAAGCGCTCCACGATGGCACTGTGGAGCTGAGGAACGGCCGATCCTCTTGAAGTGGCGATTGGTGTGATTGATCCTCCCATCCCGACACCCAACATGGGTGCAAAACCACTTGGGGTGGCCTGAGTCGGAGCCGCCTCTCCCATGACCTTTAGTTCCCCTCTTCGTTAACCCTTTAATGGTCACAACCAGAAAAACAACACAATTATTTATTTTTGATTAAATAATCATTAGTTTGGGCAATTATACGCTTTTTTTTTTTCGCTTTGAGAATGTTTATGTTGAACTAATCAAATATGCTCAAATTTACCCTGGCATCCACATATTCAGAAAAAACACTTTAGACAGGAATAACACTGTGATCATTTCATATAAGCCACTTCTGCCATTCAAATATGCTGTTAATTTTTATCTTGAAATTGATCTAAATTAAATGCTACTTTTGCTACTAAATGCTATCAGGACATGAGGGGAAAAAAAATATTTTTCTAATAAATAAATAGTTTTTACAAGACTTTATATATGGTCCGACACTTGCATGTCATTATATCATTAACATTTCACCAAAATCAAGCTCAAATGAAGTTACGAAGATTTTGACCAGCAAATGTTGTGTTTTGTGCATCAGTAACGTGTTGCAACTGAGGCAGTAATTTTTTTTTAAATCAACTTAAGGGTCATAAAGTTTACTATAGCTATGTGGGCGCTCAGTTTTTTCTGTCATTTTGGCAAAATCTCATGTTATAAAAGATGACGTGTTACTCACAAGTTAAGACAGGATATGGGCTCTATGCACAGCGGTATTTCCGGTGAAGGTTTAAGGATGCTCGTTACTTCCGCCGATCGTAGAGTCCAATGCAATACCGAGAATGTATATTGAATTTTATACTCCATGATTATACTAAAGAAATGTTAGTCACAAAAACAGATAAAATAGACATCCCTCGTTGTGTTTATGCTTCTTTTTAAAATTATATTAAATAAACATAAATATAAAATTACATCTAAACGTATGAACGTTTCGTTTCTAAGACGGGAGGATAGTAAATTTTGAAGACTCTGCCATAATCCCGTTTTCCTCGGTTTTCCTCCGCTTTAATCTACACAACCGGAAACTGCTGAGCATCCTTGCGTCAAATGTCATTGCCCATTGGCAATGACCCAAAGACAATCGCCAGACTAAAGGCCCTTCAAACGCTCAACGCAATGCAGCGCAAGGCGAAACGCAAGTGTTTTTGCTAGTTTCAGCCCGACACAATTATCATTTTACCGCAGGACGGGTTGTTTAAATAGCAAATGCATTTGCGCCCATTTGTGCGCATAAGGGCTGCTGGTCTGAAAGCGAAGTGTTCAGGCGCGTTGCTATTTTGAGGCAAATGAAATAGACTGCGCCATATTGACCAACAAAAATGTGGTCTAAAGACAATGATGCAATCTTTTTTTTTTTGTTATTTAAACAGTGTATTAGTAATATAGGCCTATAGGAGGGTCCACAATGCACGTTCACTTTGTCCCGTAGATGGTCTGCTAGCGCTCTTTAACCTTGCGCAGGAGCAAATTCTTTTCTTTTTTTTTTTTTTTTTTTTTTGCAAGTTTTACCTCTTACAAATTCTGCCATTTAAATAGCGACATTACATTACACTCAAAACACACCCTTTACTCATTAAGAGAATAGGGTTAAGCCTTTTAGACCATTTTTTCTCATGTTAAACTAGCAAAAGTGGATTCTGATTATTTGTAAAATAAAGTCAGTGGTAATGTTTCAAATAATTAGAAAAGTCAGCTTCTGGTGTCAGTGTGCGCAGTGTAATTGACTTTTAGCATTCGAGTGTTTAATAATAATGAAAAATATAATTTCTCATGTTTAAAATGGCAATGTTAACGTTTAAAAAAAACATAATATAACGTCCCAACGCTTGTGCTAAAGAGAAAACGTACAGTGCAACGAGGTTTGAACTGTTATTTAAACATCATGTAAACACTAGTAACCTGGTGAAGAACTTATTAGGAAGTGTTGAGTTTTTGTTTAAGAGTAAATGTCAAAAGTAAACGATTTTAAATGTTTTTGCAAGTAAAGTTTCCAGGTAAGCTGGCTATGTCGTGTTAATTAGTTACACAGTTGATATTTGTATTATTTTTTTAACCTTACTTTAATATGTCGACGTTCAAAAATGGAATATTTGAGAAACGTGTGGAAAACACGTTTGTTATCTGGGTATACAAACTCAATAGAAGTAGGATACTCAACTGTGTCTACTCATTACTGATGTCACACAGGCAACAAAACCGAACAAAGTAGCTATATGAAAATCAAATGTGACTTCAAGATCCACACATTTTTTAGAGTGTCTGCAGTATATCGCAACATTATAAAAACACTATGCATTAGGCTACTTTCCAGTGCACCGGAGTGTATTGCAGCTTGCCAGGGTGCCAAAATCGCAGCGTGCGCTCATTCAACTCCATGCAAGGTGTAACAAATCCACAATGTGCAGTCGGAAGGCTTTTACACAGTCCTGCACCAAGCAAAAAACCCAATCACGCTAATGCATGCTGATATCGGTCATACCTGAACGCACATATGGCTATAACCAAAGGTCCCGTGTCAGCGGACAAATAATACACGCAATTATAATCCATTTACTTGACGATAGAAATCCGCGAACTTCGGGGGAGTTCAGGCAGTGTGCAGGCACTTTCCATCATTGTCATCTTTAACGGTGTTTACGGTTCCTTGTGGTGATTCCCAAACAAACTGAATAAAACTGGAGTCGCGGCGCGTTATCCGCGCAGTGGATTGTCAGCAGTCCGGGCGCGTACGGGGTTAGTCCGCAGAGGAGGCTGGCTTACCGCAGCTGACTACAGACTCTCATTGTAGAAGCAGATCCCTCATGCTGGACAGAAACCCTGCGATCGGTGAGCTGTCATTTTGCAGGCTCTAGTGGTGCCAACAGTGAACTACATGAAATGCATTGAGTGCGAGCAACCTGAACATAATTACGTTGAACACGCTACATTTATAACACACATGTATCCGTTAGCCGTCACTAGTATTTGTTTATTCTATATATAGGCTAATGGTAAGTACTAAGTATAATAATAATTTTTTTTAAATTTAAATAATTTAATGTGCAAAATAATGTATAGATTCATTCCTTACAGTCTTGACATCAGTAATTATTAAGGAATAATTATGCAATTTTGGTTACACTTTATTTTAAAGTGTCTGTGTAATCGTACATTTAAGTACTACGTAATATTAATGAACTACTTACTATAGGGATGGGGTAGGATTAAAGTTTGGTTTAGGTTTGGTTGAATGTAATTGTGCAAAATTTACTGTTATTACTATGGAAAGGACATGTAACAAGTACACTGTAAAATAAAGTGTTACTGGGTTTGGTTTAGGGATAGTTGCATAATAAAGTCCTACATGTAAGATAAGATAGACTTCATTGTCCCAAAGGAAATTGGTCTTGGACACATACAATATAGTGTATGCTGATTAAATACAAGTACACACCAACAGTACACACTACACAGGCTGTAATACACACTCGTAAATACACATACCCACACAGCAAAATCCCCAGGGTCAAATTAACACTCTCAGTGTTTATACGAGTCCACACTCAGAGTGTTATAAGTAACACTGAAGCAGTGGTATAGTTAATGAGCTAATTAAGTGATTAATTGAGTTATAATTTAGCATTATTGAAGACACCTGATGATAATCACAAAAAGCATAATCACAAAAGGAAAAATGTATGTAAAATGGTCACCATTATGGTGATCGGTGTTTAGTTTACTTGGGCTCTTGACCCTTACATTCTTAATTTTAGATTTTATTTGGCTGCTGTAATTCAATTACTGTTGTACATGAGTTCCATTACTGTTGTACATGAGTTATAACAGCTAGATGAACAAATAGAAAAGGTGATCTGATGGTTTTGGTTGTGTTTAAACATAATCATTACTTGGCCTGACTCACGAGAGCATAATTTCTAAGTTAAGATTACCTTATGGATTATAGCAGGACTGTTTTTGTAGAGATGCCATTTTAACCTTTTCAATAAAATTCAAATAATCAACTCAATTAAAAAAAAACTTTTTAAAAAAGCATTTCAGGCAGGCACATACTGACATCAAAAATTAGCATATGGATCTCAACAATGGTGACAAACAAATCATCTCTTTACATAAGCTCCTGATTTATTCATGCAGCAATCCATGACAGGAGCCATGAATGAATTTTGATTGTTGGCACCCAGAATGCACTGCAACACACTTTATAATTGTCGCCATTGATTGAGATTCACAGGCTGATTCTTAATCTCTGTGTAAAAAGAAAAAATGTCTATTTGTATGTGAACAACTTTTAAGAAATTATCTGAATTATATTATAAAAGTTACAAACATCTTGCTTTTAAAGGACAGAGATGCTATAATTATTAAAGTAAATCTTATTCAGAATTAGTGATTCAAAAGTGATTCATTACAGTTAGTGATTCAAATCATGAGTAACATACCAATTACGATTTTGTCCTTCAGTGATTCTGCTTGTTAACATCAGGTGTTTTCAATAATGATCAATCATCCCTCAATTAATCACTTAATTATCTTGTCAACTTTAACACTGCTTCGGTGTTACTTATAACACTCTATGTTTATATGAGTGTGGATTTAACATAGGGGATTTTTACTGGAGGAGCAAAACGTAATGATTGTTCAAACACTAGATGGCGGTGTGCACTATAGGGTCACATCACGTGCTATTTAAACTTCCCTGGTGTCTGTGGGTTGTATTTGTGAGGGACATGTGGCAGGAACATATGGTTCTTACTACAGTGCAACATGCTTTTACTGTAAGTCAGTGGCGTAGCCACGAGGGGGCCTGGGTGGGCCTAGGCCCCCTCATTTACATGTCCGGTCCCCTCAGATTTCTGATTGTTTAAAAAAAAAAAAGTTGTTTTATTAGGATTGATAGATTGACCAATCAAAATGCTGCGCGGTAAAATGCAGCTTATTTTCAAACTTGATTTGTTTATATAACGTGTTGCGCGTAACGTACGCTGTCATCTTCATCTTTGCGTGAGAGTTAATATGCCGTGACAATGGCAGGCGCTCAAACTCAAAGTACAATATTACACTTTTTTAAAAAAGCACGGAAAGATCAACTTGATATACAGTATATATAAATAATGTTGCCCCCTCATTTAAAGACGGGACCCCCCAAAAATAAAATTCTGGCTACGCCCCTGCTGTAAGTGATATTTTTCAATAAATGGACAATAAACAAGAGCATCTTATCACCTTTCACTGGCTTATGGGAAAGCCATTACAGTTATCAGGTTTTTGTGAACACAATAAGTACAACACAATACATGAAACTAAATTTAAGTAAAAACCGAATTGGTTAGTTGCAAGAGAAAAAGAAAATGAGATGCATGTGTGGATTGAGAATGAATGTTTTGGTTAGTGCATAATGCATTCTTAACACCATGTTCTGAATGACGCCTGAAAGAATTCTATATATTAATAATACATGTATATTGCACAGCTGTGTTAGCGTACATGGACGGGTTGGGGAAGATGCAGCAACCTTCCCAAATAAGAGTGGCCTGTTCAGTGCCAGTGTCTGCAACTAGATTTTATTTGCAAAAAATAAAATAAAATCGTAAAAAAAAAGTATCAAATGACTGGCAGCAAAGAGGGCCAAACAAATACCGTAAAAACAAAGTAAAATATCCTAATTTAAATTAAGCGCAAAAAAACATTTTACACATTTTTCTTAAATGTTTTACAGAAAAATATTTATTATTATTATTTTACAGCTATCAACTGGATTATTACAACCAAACACTCTAAGTGTAAAAGCAATGCATTATTATGATCAAATACCTTTATTGTAAAAAAGTCATAAAAAACCATAGTAAAAAACAGTCAATGACTGTCAACAATGGCTGCCATACAAAAAACATAAAATTCATGTAAAATAGCCTTATTTTAAATAAGTGCGAAAGTAGAAATCCTCATTAAGCTTTTTAACAGAAATACAATTATTTCATATATTTCCAAAATTCTTATTAAGAAAAATATAAGTGATGTATGATTTACTGTCATCACTGCATCAGCAACTACACAGTTACTGTCAAACATGCAGCATTTCATCAGTTTTACTTTGCTCATCCTGAACTGAAGCACAGGCTCTATTCTTAAACACAATGGTAACCAACAAAACACACCATATAGAAACAATTTACATCCCAACAGAATATTAAACACTAACAGATCTCTCAAGATCTCTGCATCCTCAATCATTACAATCCAGACATTATGTATTGCATACTAACATTCTTACTGAGAATTAACAGATGTTTAGAAGTTGATTTTTTATGAAAAAAATAAAGTTTGATGTCACCATGATGGAGATCAGTGTTTGCTTTAGTTGGGCTCTTGACCCTTAAATTATTAACTTCAGTTAACTTCAGTTGACTTTGTTTGGCTGTTGTATCTGAGTTATACCTGCCAGATGAACAAAGAAAAAGAAAAAATAGTTATCTAATTCTAATAGTGTTGGTTATATTATGACATTCATCATTTGAATTTAATTTTTCGTGATATATTCTGTTGGTTACAAAATAACTGTTTCTGCATAAATATCCAGAACTAGATATATTATATAATGCATTTCTTAAAAGTTTTTTTTTTAAAGTCTTTCTTTTAGGCACACATAGACCTCAAGATTCACTCAATGCGTTTCAACAATGGTGACAAGCAGAATATTCAATTAGGAAAAGTAAATTACATAGAAAATTCAGATCATAATTTATTCATACCACAATGGATGATGGAAGCCATTAATGAGTTGTGATTGGTGGCAACAAGGATTATTATTGTCACCATGGTTGAGATTCACCGGCTGATTATTGATGTCTGTGTTTCTAAATAAATGCATTTGAAAGTGATTTGATCAGAACAATTTTCATTAAATGTAAAGATTTACATTTACAATCGAAAAAAGATTTGTTCATTTTGATGAACGAGTTTGAACAGGAGAGTCACGAACGCTCATCACAGAACAGAGCAAGGCAAGCATTTGTGGTTATAAAACTTAAACTTTTTTATTTATTTTTGAAATGTGTGATCATTTTGCTAGATAAGACCCATTCATCATCTGGAATTATTTAAAGCCCTTTGAAGCTGCACTGAAACTCTCATTTGGACCTTGAACTGTTTGGTTCCCATTGAAGTCCATTATATGGAGAAAATCCTGGAATGTTTTCATCAAAAACCTGAATTTCTTTTCAACTGAAAAAAAGACATGAACATCTTGAGTGACATGGGGGTGAGTAAATTATCAGAAAAAGTTTTTTTTAAAAGTGAACTACTCCTTTAACTTCATAGACATCCTTCTCTGATATATCCATTCTGTTCTCTCTTTGCTCTATTGTCTGTTTTTTTTTTTTTTTTTTTGTCACAAGCAAATGTTGGTATCGGAGCATTTTAATGAGTACGAGCACACGATCACAGTATCAGACCCGATACCTTATCAAAGGAAATGCATTAGCTACAGGGGAATCACATGACATAACCAGGAAACGTGTCTGGGAGAAACTACAAAATAAGACCTGAACAAAAACTAAAAACAGTCGTGACATCTGCCATATTTTTTTAGTTTAACGTGTCAGCAAAAGCCACTATGTGTCGTGGTCTACCAGGCACGGAGAGTTGGGGTCTCTGAAGTGGCTGTAGGGGTCCCTTCTGTCGAGAACTGCAAGGCAGATCCAGCAGAAATACTTTTGACAGGAAAAACAGGTCATCTTGTTACATCCCATTGTTTTCTATTAAAAAAAGTTTTTAAAAAAAGTCAGGGATGATGGTCCACAAACATGCAGTTTTTGAAAAGTGTGAGATTACAATAATTATGGATGTTTCTACATTTCAAGCAGTATTGATTACTGTATTTTTAGATTAACAAATGAATGGAATTTAGGATCAAATCTGATCATATCTGACGCGTCTTATACACAAGGCCCCGAGAATTCCTTTTCTATTGTTTTTCGCAGTCAAAAAATGAAAAGAAAATATAATTATTTTTCCAAAGGATCACACCTTTAGGACCACAAAAGTGAAATGTCTGTTTGCGGTCATGAGCTAGTAGTTGCTGACCTGAATGTTAACGTGACAAGAAGGGCAGAGTTTAGTGTTATCCATCACCCAGTCTTCGCTTAAAGCCTCATCCTCTGCTCTTTGAATTAGCAGTTGTTCCATCTCCTTTCCAAGTCGTTCCTTTTCCTTTTCACTGGCAGCAAGGTACTCATCCCTCAGCCTGCGAAGCTCAACTGTTGAAGAAATAGAGACCTATTATACTGAGCAAAGGAGAATATATATATATATATATATATATATATATATATAAACATGCTGTAAAAGAACATTCAATTATTTGCCCAGTCTCTCAATATTAACGTTTTTTTAACATTTACTTTCCACTTTTTTTGGAAATAGGCTCATTTTACAACTCCACCAGAGTTAGTTGGATTTTACCGTTTTCGAATCCATTCAGCCGATTTTCTGATATTTAGAAGAATATCAGTAACCAGACAGTTTCTGGTCTCATTGACTCTCATAGTAGGAAAAAAATATACTTTAATCTATAATTATAATGTAATTATAATATATATAATCTGGCCGTAAACCTTTGCAGAGCCACTCCACAACCTTAACCGAGGCACTTATAGACAGCATTGTAAGTAACACATTAACACAACTTGCGTAATCAGATTACTTTTTTAAGTAACAAGTAAAGTAACACATTACTTTTAAAATTAAGATAAAATCGACTGAAGATAAAAAATGTTAACTCTCTGAAGATCTCAACAGAGGAGGATTAAACAACTCCACAAACATCATTAACAGCTTCACTTATTATTAACCAGTTTGGGTTTATTACTGCCATTCGTCTACTGAAGTTTCTATTAGAATAAACAGAGATTTGGAAGTTGATGATTTGAGTTTTATTTAAGGTCACCATGATGGAGATCAGCATTTGCTTCAATTGTGCTCTTATCCCTTGACTTTTGCAGACAAGTTTTTATCTGGTTGCTGCAACTGAGTGTTTATAAAAACAAATATATTATGGCACGAAAGTCAAAGAAAAGTATGAATGGGTGTTGATTGTTAAAGATTCATGATGACGATCATCATTTAGTGACTTGTTTCACTGATCTCAGAAACTAATCTCTGATTAAAAGGGCAACATCACCTGTTTTATTCTAAACTATGAGTCTAGTGTCAGCACTGTTGTGACCATCACATATTATGAGAAACGTTACAAACAGTTTGTGTAGAAAAAGTTTCAGAGAAATTGTATTGAATTACCAAGACTCACACAGATATCGAGCATCAGTGTATGAATCTCAACAATGGTGACCATTAAAAATCAACCCGTGCTGCAATGCATGCTGGGTACCAGCATTACACAAAATGTATCCATGTCACTATTGTTGAGATTCATATGATGATTATTGATGTCTGTGTAAGTCAGCAAGGTATCATAACGTTTTTTTAAATCTGCTTGTCACAACAATGGACCTTACAGTAGAATCACAGTTCTATTGTAATGTATAATACAAGCAATACATCACCTGTTTATTCAGAGATTAGGCTCTGAAAAGAACATTTTCATCATCAAAACACAACCAACAACATATGATCATATTTCCTTTTTGCTTTTGTGCTTTTACAAATATGTTTTATAGAGATTAGGCTCTGAAAAGAACATCATCATCATCCCCTAAGCCTCTGTTCATTCTCAATAACAACTTCTGTAGATGTCTGACAGAAATAAATTATATAAAGTATATATAAAGTATTTAAATGCAGTGTAAAGTTTAATTGTGTATTAAGAAATATCATTGTTTTAGTGGACTCGATTAAAATAAGTTCAGAGTACTCATAACTATTGTTTTTTTATACACTTAATTGAATTGAGGCAATCGGTTTCCTCAAACTTGTTGGATTTTACAGTGATGAATATTGTTGGTTTTCTGACAAATTCCTTCATCTAGTGTTACTTTGGATAAAAGAATACTAAGTACACAAACGTGAGTTGCTATTCAAATAGAATTGATTGACCTAACTCTACTTGTGTTTATAAACATTGCCACTTCACTGTGATCGTACCTTCTTTGCAGAGAGAGAGGCCATGGTATGTTCGCTTGCAGAGGGTGCAGAAGACGAATCGGCAAGAGGGGCAGATGCCCATGTTGGCGTCAGGCTCGATCATCACAGCCATACAGCAACTCATGCGTGGACAATAAACAACATCTGCCATTAGGTTCAGACTCGACTGTAGAAGGAGGCGGTCATAGCGGGCAAATTCATCTTCACCCACCAGAAGTTTCACCTACAGTATAATAGCAGTGCAGTGGCATTAGTTTCCCAGCTAAAGTGCTTAATAGTCAAAACCTATTCATAGCTCATCCTCAGGCACAAACACGCAAGAAAAAGTACCTGTGCAGGAGAAGCCAAGGACATACACTCCGGCTCAGGACAGGTAAGGGACTGGACTTTGCCATCTCTAATCTGGATCTGAAAGTATTCCTTCAAACATGTCTTGCAGTACACATGCTGACACTCCTTGAAGAGCAAAGAGTTTGAACCCAGATTCTCAGAGAAGCAGATTCCACAGTGAAAAACCTTGCTATCAAACACCTTCTGTTTCTGAGCTTCATTAAAATCCAGCAGCTGGGTTAGTATATCAGTGTGAGGGTCAACTTCTTGGACTGCTCGTTGGTCCAACTCTTGCACTTTGCTGTCTGACTGGGTCTGACCAGATTCATAGTGAGGCTGCCCACCAATGGTTTGGATCTCGAGGGGAGATTGGAGGTTCAGGAATTCCAGAGTTTCTTCCTTTAGAAACTGGATCCAGGTAAAAAGAACCACAGTCCCCCTGTTCTCTTCCCAAAGTTCATCCAGTCTCTTGCAAAGTGTAGTGATCTTTCAGACATTAAATAACTTATTAATTGAGCAGAGATTATCTCAATGGTTATGCCATGATCATGCCCAATTGAAAAGACCAAATAATTCTATAAATAAAAATACAAAACTATTTAATGTTATCATATAATTGCTAAAAATAAAAACCTGAACTCTTGAAAGCCATTTGGAGCTTAAAGTGAAGACTGGAGCCAATGATGAAGGGTAGTCTGTAGGAAGCTCAAAACTCAGAACCAAAGGGGGGAGAAAAGATATTCCACACTCTACGCATGCCTCCCCTATGAAAAATATGCACAAAACATCAACTTATAAAGACTTTGGGGGACACATGCAATAAAGCTCCAAAGTTATTTGATTGTGATTTATATGATCAAATAAATATACTTAATAAAAAAAGACTTTTTATCTCACACCTTCGACTTTTTCCTTGGTATCATGTTTATTATCATGGTTTAGTAGTATATAGTAGTTCAAAATACAATATTTTTCAAAATTACTACGTTTTTACTTATTTATTTATTTGTAAGCAAATCTTGTATGAAATCTTACCCTTGACTAGCAGTCTGAAGTTAGGAGGAAGCTCAAGGCACAGATTGATCTTGCCGCTCTGTCTTGATTCTGTCCTGTGAAACTCCTCTCCATCGTATATGCTCTCTAGAGCCAGCAGTTCATCTGTTTGTGCTTCCTGGTCGGCTGACATTTGAACATTCCTGTGATAAAAACAAGTATTGTGAAACTTCTCCAATGGATTTTTAGACTGCTAACTGCCAAACTGATCCATGACAGCGTAACAATATAGGGACTGCATGTAGAAAATAAGGAGTGAGATTTTTGAGCATTTTTGAGCATTAGTTGAACTGAAGGAACACAAGTGACCATGATCGTTATTCACGCTGTGAATCTGGCCAATCGTGGAACAGCTGTGTCATCATCAGAGCTTGTGCAGCTGCTTGAGAAGCTGAATAAACCAGTCGGTCACTCTCAAATCGCTCTCGCGGTACTTAGGTGGCATTCGTCACAATCATGTGGCTTCAGCGCTGTCTCAAGTCGGACAAAACTTCCAACCGGCATTGACTGCTTCAAGTCAGCTGCCGATCGGTCCATGCAGCGCTGCATGAAGTCGAACAAGATAGCGATTCCAGAGGGAAGGGCTCTGATGATATCCTGAATGGCAAAACATGAGGTAGGGGGCAGGGTTTGTAGTTTGCAGTTGGATATACTTGGAGAAATGGTGCATTTCGGTTGCAAAGGTGGCGCTAGTGAGCACCTAAAATGGCACCCTACTGTTTTGTGGACTTGACGGACACATGCACACGGTGGGCATTGCAAGACCAAAAGACCTTAAGTGCAGATGAAAGTGTGCAGGGTTATTGTTCTAAGAATCAAAGTGGCTTTGTTTCCTCTCCTAGATTTTTCCACAAGTCGTAGGAGAGCCTGCCAAACAGCATTAGTGCCAACCTCAGGCTGGATTAGGCAAGGACACTAGACCTCTGCAAAAAGGGCTCGGCATGTGTTCAGTCATTTGAATGTTAAATTAGATTACTAGCAGTCAATCAAAGTCATACATAGGCTAGTTTACAGTACAGGACCCAGGACGCAGAAGTCCCCAAAGTCTCAGGAGCCGCAGCCACTATACTGGTAAACACTTTGTATGTTAAAACATCTCCTCACACATGAA
This sequence comes from Pimephales promelas, assembly GCF_988280905.1. Taxonomy (NCBI): domain Eukaryota; kingdom Metazoa; phylum Chordata; class Actinopteri; order Cypriniformes; family Leuciscidae; genus Pimephales; species Pimephales promelas. The sequence continues at coordinate 10,939,284 of NC_142784.1, forward strand.
AGTTTGTACCGTACGTGTCTACGTTTTATCGCAGTGGGTAAACTTTTACGACGGTCCCTTATTTCATGCTTCCGCGTGTTATTCATCCATATAATAACATTTGGCTGTTAGTAATTTGTTATGCCCGTGTAAATATTGATTATTCTTTAAAACTAAATGTTGTATTTAGATGGAAATCAATGCGAGAACAGATCCTTGCAAGCTTTTCTGCATCTCATCCCTTAATGAACCATGGTTTTATTATAAGTGTGCATGGTCTTTTGACAGATTGATTACTTGTACAGTTTGACTACAAATACGAATACCATGGTTAAACTAACAAAAACAAAATTGTGGTTCCCATGGTCTAACTAGGCTATAGCCAAACCATATTTAATTTTTTTATTGGTATTTGGCTATAGCATGGTACATTTTTGTAAGGGTTGTTTAATACAATGCATACTGGTACTTACCTATATACGGTGGCACGTTGTATGGTGCAAACTCAACGAAATAAATTAAATTAAAGGGTTAAGACGTATGATAACGTCAACAACTAGGCTACTTTGACGCTGAACTGATTCACTCTTTTTTAAAATGGTCGGTCAAGAAATTTAAAATCTTCTAATGTAGTTAGTATTCTTTCTTACTTCTTCTGCTTCGTGTTCTTTAACCAGCTCTTGTTCTGCCACTATAGGTGTGATTCCCTGTGGATGTCGATAGCTGACCGAGTCTTTCTGCTTGGTCTTAAAGCCTTCGTTTTACGCGAACGTCTACAATTATTTATCTCTCACCGTCTGTGATTAAGCACAATAATCGTCCAAACAAATGAAGGTAAATAATCTAAAACTATGATTATCAATCATTTCTCTTCTTTTTTATTTCTCATCACACGTGTTAAAATATCTACTTTGTTTGAAATGAATGCGCATTGCTTTACTTAGGGCCTAAAAAATAGTGATTTCATATTTCCTTTAAGCTGCATTTTAAATTTTGTGTGATTTCTAGTTCTATGGCTGACATTCCATAATGCTGCTGGAAGAACTTTTTGTAAATCGATTTTTAAAGAGTTTTAAAGAATTTCAATGCTGGAAGATATGGCGCTTTTCCGCTGCACGGTTCAGTACGGCACACTAATTCTACGGTCCTTAGATGCTGTTAGTGAAAAATGCTCAAAACCTACACAATGAAATAATGACGATTCAATTTGTGTTGCTTTTCTCTCGATGCTCAGACCGACCACGACAAATTCAACAAGTTTTATTAAAACAAAGCAAACAAATGCAATAGAAAAGTACGGCTTCACAACACCTTAGTGCAACTTTTAAAAACGTACTAAAACATTATCATAATATTAGCCAGGAAAAGGAAAATTACCTTCATTTCATTTTCACACAGAACTTTTTTTCACACAGGCAAAATTATTCTTCATCACTGATGGTTCACCAAGAGATGTAGAAATATTGTAGATATAAGCAACATGTATTTGCCTCTGATATGTCAAAAGCTGATGAATGTATACAGGGGGAAATGTGAATGTTATTATACATGAATTGACAAAGTGCAATGGATAAAGTGAATTAAAAGCAGTAAAAATCCTGCACTTTAGTGTCCATTTCCTAATTTAGAGCAAAATAATAACTTTTAAATAATATCTCAGTGAAGTACACCAGCATCTTTAGCATACAGTACATTAAACGTGAAATTTACTCTGCATTTCAGATAGATAAATATACAGTACTCCATTTAAAGCAGGAAGATTATAGTACACTGTGGAGGATTTCTTTGATAATTTTTTGCTAAAAATGTATTGTTGACCCAGTACCAAAAAAAAAAAAACAGTGTTCAATACCACTTTATTCCTTTAATGGGTCAATATGATAATCTGTAAGAGGATTAAAATGTTGATAGAGATCCCATTATTCCATTGCACCTTTATGTTTGTCGAGATATTGCACTTCTAAAGACATGATTTGGGGATAAGTGGGGATAATAAATGAATTCTAATCTACTGTTTAGGGTGAATAGTATGTGACTATATGGTGTTTTGGTGAGGTTGCATGCAAACATCAATTTCAGTTGGACTAAAGCAATAATTTATCTTTTTAAAATTTGAATAGTCCAACTGTTGGGTACCAAACTGTTCAAGGTCCAAATGAGAGTTTCAGTGCAGCTTCAAAGGGCTTTAAACGACACCAGACGACGAATAAGGGTCTTATCTAGCGAAGCGATCGGTCATTTCAAAAATAAATAAAAAAGTTTGAGTTTTATAAGCACAAATGCTCGCCTTGCTCTGTTCTGGTAGGTAGAATGACTGAACCAAATGACTCGTTGAACGAACCAAATGACTCGAAAAAAGATTCGTTAATTTTGATGAGTTTGAACAGGAGAGTCACGATCGCGCATCACAGAACGAGCATTTGTGCTTATAAAACTTTTTAAAAAATGATTTATTTTTGAAATGAGCGATCGTTTCGCTAGATAAGACCCTTATTCATCGTCTGGTTTCGTTTAAAGCCCTTTGAAGTTGCACTGAAACGGTCATTTGGACCTTGAACCGTTTGGTTCCCAATGAAGTCCATTATATGGAGAAAATCCTTGAATGTTTTCATCAAAAACATGAATTTATTTTCGACTGAAGAAAGAAAGACATGGACATATTGGATGACATGGGGGTGAGTAAATTATCAGAAAAAGTTGTTTTTTTTTTTAAGTGAACTAATCCTTTAAGTAGCGTCTAAAATGAAATGTGGAGTATGTGTACAGTATATGAAGACATTGACCATCCATGACAAGATGATTGCACAATAGAAATACAGTAAACGGTCCATGGTTTCAAGATTCTTCTCCATTTAAAAAAGTACTTTTCTTTACAAAACGAGTGCACACTTTTATGTTATAAATAGGTGAATTTGGACGTAGCACATGCACTACTTACATGCATTTACTTTGTGGAATTTGTGGTTATCCGTTCAAATCAATGGTGATAGTTTGCAATAGTTTTAAATTCCTCTGTGCACCGGCAAGGGTTTTACTTGTCTACAGTTTAGTCTTTGGTTCTACAGTAAAACAGCCCTCTAGAGGTGAAATAAAACCATTCATGTAATGTGATGCATGCCTTATTCTTTGTACGTGAAGAACAACCACTATACATCAGCATTGCACGGATTGGTGTTGCCTCTGAAGTGGCCGTAGGGTTCCCTTTTGTCAAGAACTGCAAGGCAGATCCAGCAGAAATACTGTTGACAGAAAATGCAGGTCATCTTGTTGCAGCCCACGTCTTTCTAAAAAAAAAGAAAGAAAAAAATCAGTAAGAAACTACAGCCCCATTTCAAGAAAAGTTGGGCCATTTCGTAAAATGCAGTAAAATTAGTAATCTGGGGTTTGTTCATTCTCCTGAAGCTTTTTGTAAAGAAGGACTCGTTATTAATGTCTTGGTAACGGGGATCAGCCAATCAGCGTCTTTGTTTTGGAGTCACGGAGAGGACACCCGTTTTGCGCGAACTGATAGGTTTCGTTTTTGAGTTAACGGTGAGAGTGGCCGGGAAGCCCATCGTATATTTCTGAGGAGAATAGTTAATAAATCAGTCATCTGTGCTGTGATCCGTGCATGTGTGCGTTCAGAGACATGTGAGTACCCTGTTGAATGTTTTACATATGTGTATTTTGGTGTATTAGGGTATTTATGAGTGTTGCTTAATCTGAGGTACTCAGTTGAAATGCAGTATGGTTAGCTAAAAGTTCGCTAACAGCACATTAATGCCTATATTATTAGTAATACACTACTATTGTGCTTATGAGTATTAATCTGATACTGCATAGTTATTCATGGAGTGTTTATAATGATTATGTAGTCGATAACTATGTGTTTTTGGTTGTTGTTACTGAGAGAAGGCGGTTTAATTTAATAATAAGCTAATGTGTGCTGGTATATTATTTTGTTTATTTGATTTAAATAGCTAAAGTTACCTGAAGTGAAGATTATACTAAATGACAAGTATTAGCTTTAATAATTGTATCCTGACAGCATTTTGTTATTTGTATGCTGATATTTTTCTTTTCTTTATTGTTGTTGTTGTAGAACCACACACATACTGTACATTTTAAGAAGACAGACAATCATCTGTTGGCTGTCAATAAACCCCTTCAAGAGAGTCAGAGCATCCAGTTGCATTCTTACCGATGCACCACAGTGGTCACTTATCCCAACAAGCTATAATTACAGTCCTAGCTATCAAGGTCTTCGTTTCAAATTGGTCCTTCGAGCCGGATGTTGTGTGACTGCTGTGAAGGAGGATGTTTCCATATGGTAGAGGTGAGGCGACGCCACTTCCTAATACCCGTCCGAGACGTCAGACACGTCCGCCAACCTGGTTTGCTGATTATGAAATCTCCCTGCCTGTTGTGGAGGGACCCCCCCAGGCTGCATCACTCTCCTCACAGCCCTCCTATCAGATGCAGGAGCCCTATTACAGTAGTGAGAGGATTGACCAGATGTCAAGCACTTCACAGCTACTTGATCAGTGGAACCGGACTGGTGCTCGCTCTAAGTATTCCAGAGAGTCAGTGTTCTGGGGACCCCATTATGAGAGCACCCCAGCTAGACCACTGTCTCACAGAGTAACCCCAGGGGCTTCACCTGAAATATTAGATGAGCTGCAAAGGATAAGAGAGGAGAACCAAAGGCTTCAACTCATCGTAATGGAGATGCAAACACAGCTTAATCTAAGTAAAGGTCCAGATCCATCACAACACATTGCATTCTCCCCCCCGGAGTACAGCCCGCACGCTCAACCCTCAGTGCACACTGCCGCCACTAGCTCACTAAGACCCACACCACAGGTTACGGCCCATACTACATTAGCACCTGTGCAGGTATCCAGTAAAATAGAAGTGGACGATGAAGACTGGCCCCTTCCCCCCCCTCCAGTGGCAGATGATGAGGAGGAACCACAGCTATCCACTACCACACTGCCCACAGAGTTAGTGGTAGAGTTGATGACATGCCTTAAGAAGATGGGGATTACTCAGGAGCAGCTTCCTGAAATGTCAGCATCAGAGAACAGTAAGCTGGTTGCATCTGGTCGGATGGTGAGGTCACACCAGCCGACAGAGCCGCAAGACCGTCCACATATTTTACCTCATGTGATTCCTCCTGAGCCAGGCGCAGCTGATGGACAGAGACCCGAAAACGTTCACTCCCGTCAAGCAACAGAGTACATATATCGGGGTCCTCAACCCACCATCCCAGATTTTAGTAGAGGGGACCCACGTGAGTTTGCTAGGCTGAAGACCTCCCTGGAGAATCTCCTCCCCAAGGATGCTACGGAGAGGTTTAAATATCAGATTCTAGTTGATCATCTAAAATTTGAGGAAGCACTCCTCATTGCTGACTCATATACCAACTCTACCCAACCCTACACCGACACTATGGCCTCCTTAACAGAGCACTATGGGCAACCTCACCAGCTAGCATTAAGGCGGATTGCCGATCTGATGGAGGCGCCTAACATCCGTAGTCAGGACATTGCTGCCTTTAAAGGATTTGCCCTCAGAGTGAGAGCCCTGGTTGGCATGCTCGATCAGCTTGGAGAGAAAGGCCATATTGAGCTTCAGTGTGGGTCCCATGTCACTAGGCTTATGTCCAAGCTCCCGCAAGACATGCGGTCTGGATTTCTGAGACACCTACAACCCCTCGGCATCCGTGTCCCTACGCTGTTAGACTTCGCTAGCTGGCTGGAGTTTGAGCTGCAGATTCAGGAGTATGGATATGAATCCCGACCCAGAGAGAACCCGGAAGGTAAAAGGGAGAGACGGAAGGACTCAAAGTATGGCAGGCCAACCACAGTCCTCCATGGAGCGGAACAGTCTTCAAGTGGCCCGACTGTCCCAGTATTCCCATCCACTAGTGCAAATCCACAAGGCAAAGTCACTCTGCCCTGCCCATACTGTACCGATGCCCTGCATTACTTGAACCAGTGCAGTAAATTTAGCCAGCTAACAACTGAGCAGCGGAGAGATTGGATCAAGAGAAACAGGCGGTGCTGGCATTGTGGTCGCTGTCATCAGGCCGCACAGTGCAAACTAAAGGCCAGGTGCAAGAATTGTAATGGCAGACATCTGGAAGCTCTCCACGACCTTAACATTAGGTCAGCCATAGTGACACCAGCCACAGAGAACACCTCCTGTTTAGTGAGTACCGCCAATGAAGTTCTCTACTTGGATAGGCAGTCTGGCTGTAGTCAGGTGCTCCTGAAGGTAACAAAGGTTGTGCTACATAATGGAGAGCAGGCCCTGGAGACCTACGCGATACTGGATGACGGGTCAGAGCGGACTATGTTACTTCCAGCCGCTGCTAAAGAGCTTAAACTTAAAGGGGAACCAGAGAGCCTCGCTTTAAGGACTGTGCGCCAGGATCTTAGAATTCTACAGGGTATGTCTGTCTCCTTCTCTATTTCTCCTGCCAGTCACCCCCAAAAATCCTACAAGATCAGGAGAGCCTTTACTGCCGATCAGCTGGGGCTGGCAGAGCACTCACAACCGGTGAAGACACTCCAGCGCAAATATAAACACCTGAAAGGACTCCCTTTGCAAACATTGGAATGTGTTCATCCCATGGTCCTGATTGGGTCAGACTACACGCACCTGATCACGCCAGTGGAACCGGTTCGTATGGGTCCGCCTGGAGGACCAGCCGCTGTAAAGACCAAGTTGGGCTGGACTATTCAGGGCCCAACCAAAATCCTCAGGCAATATCTCCAGCCACAGCAGTGTCTGCATATCGCCACACAGTCACCCTCTGCAGAGCTCCTTCATCATGTTGAGAAGCTATGGCAAATGGACGTATTGCCTTATAGGAGTGAGAAGATGGTGATTCGCTCAAAGCTCGATCAAGAGGCAGTTCGCATGCTGGAAACCAGGACAGTGAGGGTGGAAGTCGACGGAGTCAATCGCTACGCCACCCCCTTGCTTCGTGTAAAGAACATGCCCTGTCTCCGCACCTCCAAGGATGCTGTACTGGCGAGTCTGCGGAGCACCGAAAGACGTCTGATGAAAGACCCAATACGAGCATCAGCCTATGCAGCAGAGATCCTGAAGTTGGAACAGGCAGGGTATGTGAAGAAGGTAACAGAAGAAGAGCTGAGTTTGTCTACAGAGTCCTGGTTCATACCTCACCACATGGTGAGTCATAATGGAAAAAACCGACTCGTATTCAACTGCTCCTTTGCATACAAGGGCTATAACCTGAATGAGCTTCTGCTACCAGGCCCCACATTGACCTCCAGCCTGTTAGGTGTCCTGCTAAGATTTCGGGAGCATTCTGTCGCTATAAGTAGTGACATAAAAGGCATGTTCCACCAAATCAGGCTGCTGCCAGAAGACAGATCCCTGCTTCGTTTTGTTTGGAGGGACCTGAACAAAGAGGCGCCACCCTGCACTTATGAGTGGCAGGTCCTCCCCTTCGGAACGACATGCAGCCCCTGCTGTGCAACGTTTGCACTACAGAAACATGTGACCGACCATAGCCAGCCAGAGGAGGATGTCAGGGTGGCCGTTGAGCGTTATTTTTATGTGGATAACCACTTACAGAGCCTCTCATCCCCTACAGCAGCAAGACAGCTGGTTGACAAATTGAAGATGTTGTTAGCCTCAGGGGGTTTCGAGCTGCGTCAGTGGACTAGTAACATTCCAGAAGTTATCAGTCACCTTCCAAAAGGGGCGAGATCCGAGAGCAGTGAGTTATGGTTCACAGAATCAATGGAGGATCCACTGGAGCTCGCACTTGGACTCCGATGGCTTTGTGCCTCAGACACTCTGGCATACAAGTGCAGCCTAACTGACCGTCCCACACCTACTATGAGGAATATCTATAGTACACTGGCACGTCTTTTTGATCCACTTGGCTTTCTCGTTCCCTTCGCCACACGGGCCAAAATCATTGTCCAGCAATTATGGAACAAAGAGAGAGAGTGGGATGACCCGTCACTGCCAGATGACGCCCTCAAGGCCTGGTTAACTTGGGAGAATGAGCTGCAGCACCTTCCAGAGATTGTCTTGCCACGATGCTATTCAAGCCCCCCTCTGGATCACCCAAGTTCCGTCAGGAGCCTCCACATATTCTGTGACGCATCTGAGAAAGCTTACGGATCAGTTGCGTATCTTCGTACGGAGGGTTCAGGTGGTAAAGTGGAGGTGGCCTTTCTGACTGCACGTTCTAGAGTGGCTCCTAAGCGCCAGCAGTCGATACCTCGATTAGAGCTATGTGCGGCGGTGACTGGAGCTCAGTTGGCAAGGTTGTTGCAGCGTGAACTCACCCTGGTACTTCATGAAGTGGTACTCTGGACAGACTCCACCACAGTTCTTACATGGCTTCAGTCAGACTCATGCAGGTTTAAGGTGTTTGTGGGCACCAGGGTCTCCGAGATCCAGGAGCTGACTGAGGCCCAAGCATGGAGGTACGTGGATTCTGAAAATAATCCCGCGGATGACATTACGCGCGGGAAGACCCTAACGGAGCTGGGGGGGGAGAGCCGGTGGAAGCACGGCCCAGCATTTCTGCGCATGTCATCTGAGTATTGGCCTACTAAGCCAAAGGCTGAGCAGTTGGACGCCACAGAGCTTCGCAAGGCTACATTCTGCGGCTCTATCACCACCACCCCTCTTCCGCCCTTACTTGATGCCAGCCAATTCAATGGTTTCAGGGACATGTTAGAGGCGGTTGTGAGGTCTCGCCATGGGGCGGCAGGTAGCAAGTCAACGCCAACTGCACAAGACTATCGGGATTCTGAGAGAGATTTACTGAGGCAAGTCCAGTTAGACTGCTTCGGGGAGGACTTTCAACTCCTCTCAGAAGGAAAACCTGTCCCTTCCACCAGCCGGTTGATTACATTAGCCCCTGAATATGATGATCGACTGCAGCTGATCCGGGTTGGAGGCAGATTGCGTCGCAGTGACTTGCTGGACACAGAAACCATTCATCCGATAGTTCTGGACCCAGCTCACCAGGTGTCTAAACTCATCATACAAGATGCTGACCGTGATCTTCGTCATCCAGGCTCAGAGCGACTCTTTGCAGAGCTTCGCCGACGGTACTGGATCCTTCGGGGAAGAGAAGCTGTGAAGCGGCATCAGCACTCCTGCCCTGATTGTCGGAGATGGAGAGCAAAGCCTGCAGTGCCACAAATGGCAGACTTACCTCTTGCCCGCCTGCGGTTAATGAAACCACCTTTCTTCTCTACAGGAACGGATTGTTTCGGGCCCTTCATGGTCAAAATCGGACGGCGTAATGAGAAGCGTTGGGGTATATTATTTAAGTGCCTTACTACCCGAGCTGTCTACATAGACGTCCTGACTAGTCTAGACCAGGATTCCTTTCTGATGGCCCTCCGCAGATTCATCTCACGCAGAGGAAAACCAGCGGAGCTTCTGTCGGACCAGGGCACAAATTTCAGAGGGGGAGAGAGGGAAATCCACGAGTCTTTCAAGGCACTGCACCCCACTCTACAAGCAGAACTGGCCAAACATCAGATTGAGTTCAGATTCAACCCTCCAAGTGCGCCTCACTTTGGTGGTGCATGGGAGAGGGAAATCAAATCTATCAAAGCTGCCCTGTATGCTACGATCCAGATGCAGACAGTGACAGAAGAAGTCCTGCGCACGGTTCTGATCGAGATAGAGGGCATCGTAAACTCTAAGCCCTTGGGGTATGTATCCAGTGACGTTGCAGACCCTGACCCAGTAACCCCCAATCTGCTTGTGATGGGGCGGCCCGACCCATCGTTGCCTCAAGTGTTGTATCCAGAGTCCGAGCTGTTGAGCCGCCGCCGCTGGAGGCATACGCAGGTCCTCGCTGACCAATTCTGGAGGACATTTATTAGGCACTATCTTCCTGCCTTGCAGACGCGCACCAAGTGGCAGAAAGAAGTGGCCCCACTACAATCTGGGGCTGTTGCCATGATCGTTGACCCACAACTCCCGAGGGCACTTTGGCCTATTGGCCGCATCACTAAGGTTATCCCAGGTGCAGATGGGAGGATTAGGACAGCAGAGATCCAGGTGAACAACAGAACTTACACCCGGCCAGTTGCCCGTCTTGTTCCACTTCCTGCCATACCTGAGACAGCACCTGAGACCAATAGTCCTTCTCTGGGACAGCAAATTTGACTGTGCAAATTTGGGGGCGGCTGTAAAGAAGGACTCGTTATTAATGTCTTGGTAACGGGGATCAGCCAATCAGCGTCTTTGTTTTGGAGTCACGGAGAGGACACCCGTTTTGCGCGAACTGATAGGTTTCGTTTTTGAGTTAACGGTGAGAGTGGCCGGGAAGCCCATCGTAGATATTTCTGAGGAGAATAGTTAATAAATCAGTCATCTGTGCTGTGATCCGTGCATGTGTGCGTTCAGAGACATGTGAGTACCCTGTTGAATGTTTTACATATGTGTATTTTGGTGTATTAGGGTATTTATGAGTGTTGCTTAATCTGAGGTACTCAGTTGAAATGCAGTATGGTTAGCTAAAAGTTCGCTAACAGCACATTAATGCCTATATTATTAGTAATACACTACTATTGTGCTTATGAGTATTAATCTGATACTGCATAGTTATTCATGGAGTGTTTATAATGATTATGTAGTCGAGAACTATGTGTTTTTGGTTGTTGTTACTGAGAGAAGGCGGTTTAATTTAATAATAAGCTAATGTGTGCTGGTATATTATTTTGTTTATTTGATTTAAATAGCTAAAGTTACCTGAAGTGAAGATTATACTAAATGACAAGTATTAGCTTTAATAATTGTATCCTGACAGCATTTTGTTATTTGTATGCTGATATTTTTCTTTTCTTTATTGTTGTTGTTGTAGAACCACACACATACTGTACATTTTAAGAAGACAGACAATCATCTGTTGGCTGTCAATAAACCCCTTCAAGAGAGTCAGAGCATCCAGTTGCATTCTTACCGATGCACCACAGTGGTCACTTATCCCAACAAGCTATAATTACAGTCCTAGCTATCAAGGTCTTCGTTTCACTTTTCTTTAACTTACAAAAGTTAATTTTTAACATTTCCAATGTTGTCACTGAACAACTTAAATGTTTGTAAATATAAACAAATTTTGATTTTGATGGCTGCAACCCATTTATAAAGTTAGGACAGAGCCAAAAAGTGAAAAGGTATTATAGAATATCCAAGTTAAACAGTCCACAAATACCAGGGGAATTGTAATGGGTCATGGTGTTGTGATTTAGCCTGACTTCGTCATACTCATATTATTGTCGGAATATGAGTCTGAAACTGCTCCGTAGGGCTTTGATTATGAGGCGTGTCTTAACCGAACAAGAAAAAAACTCTGCACTCAATTGGATAGTCGGTAGACCTACAACCAATCAGAGCAATGCAGTAAGTCAACTACTTTGCATAGTTGTCAACTACAGAACTTACTTATTTTAGAAGTTAAATAACGAGTGTTGCTTCTTTTACTTAGGCTACTTCTCCATGAGTGCGACCAAAGGAGAAACCACAACGACCACAGGCTTTTCATTACGTCCCATCTTCTTAGCGACCGTCAGAGCCAGCTGATAAGGTACTTTTCCTAAATCATGTAGGAAGGACGGCAAAAATATCTTTCCGATCGACAAATGCCTTGATTGCAGTTTTTTTGTTTGTCTATTAAATTGAATTCGCTGTCGATTTATTTTACAACAGACGCGACAGCGGAATCTATACATCTCAATTCTCCAGCAGCAGTCATCTTTGAGGGAAACTAGTTAAGCGCTCTTTGATAACGTGATGATTACGTCCCTGCAGATCACCTGTCCATCATCGTATAAAGCCCGCCTTGGAAATTTGATTGGTGCGAACATTTTTTGCCTTATCATAATTACTCCTCAATGGATCGAGTCCTGGCATCCAGGCTAGTTGTGATTGAGTGTAAAAGAAGAATCCTCCAATGGCTCTTTGCCATGTTCAAAAATCACATTTCTAAATGCGACATTGCATAGAATTTAGGTATTTCAGCATCTACAGATTTCCATTACACGAGATGTTAAGATGTTAAAATAATTAGTCAGTGAAATTTTTTTCTTACTTACGTACATTTGTCAGTTAAATATTGGTTAAAGACAATTAGAGAATAAATGTATCCAGATTTGTTAGTCACTTTTAATGATTAACAAATCCATGGAATTTACGATCAAATCTGATCATACAAATGATGCCCCAAAAATGCTGCTCCTGGGTCTATTTTTTTTTATGTCGGTCAACAAAAAGAGAAAATTAATCCTATATTTTTAAAAGCTTTTTACTAAGCTATCTACACTAAGACCCCACCTTTAAACAACAAAAGTGAAATGTTTGTTTGCAGTCATGAGCTAGTAGTTACTGACCTGAATGTTAGTGCGACAGGCAGGGCAGAGTTTAGTGTTATGCATCAGCCAGTCTTCGCTTAACGCCTCATCCTTTACTCTTTGAGTTTGCTGGTTTTCTTCAAGGTCCTTTTCCATTTGTACTTTGTAGAGGAAAATAAGATTGTCTTATTATAGCATTACCAAATATGGCTGTGTATTGTGAAAAGTCCCTGCAAACCCACCAGTTGATGACAAAAATCACTTTTCAAATATACAAAACCTACGGAGCCCACCTGGTCCCACTTTGGCAAAAAAAAAAAATAAAAAAATTAATTATAACTATCTTGTGGCCTCAAGATAGTAACTCGTGGCCTCAAGATACTAACTCGTGGCCTCAAGATACTAACTCTTGCCCTCAAGATAGTAACTCATGGCCTTAAGATAGTAAATCGTGGCCTCAAGATACTAACTCTTGCCCTCAAGATAGTAACTCATGGCCTTAAGATAGTAAATCGTGGCCTCAAGATACTATCTCGTGGCCTCAAGATAGTAACTCATGGCCTCAAGATAGTAAATCGTGGCCTCAAGATAGTAACTCGTGGCCTCAAGATACTATCTTGTGGCCTCAAGATACTATCTCGTGGTCTCAAGATAGTAACTCGTGGCCTCAAGATACTAACTTGTGGCCTCAAGATACTAACTCGTGGCCTCAAGATAGTAACTCGTGGCCTCGAGATAGTATCTCGTGGCCTCAAGATAGTATCTCGTGGCCTCAAGATAGTATCTCGTGGCCTCAAGATAGTATCTCGTGGCCTCAAGATAGTATCTCGTGGCCTCAAGATAGTATCTCGTGGCCTCAAGATAGTATCTCGTGGCCTCAAGATAGTATCTTGTGGCCTCAAGATAGTATCTCGTGGCCTCAAGATAGTATCTCATGGCCTCAAGATACTATTTCGTAGCCTCAAGATAGTAACTCGTGGCCTCAAGATAGAGTTAGTATCTTGAGGCCACAAGATAGTATTTTGAGGCCACGAGTTACTATCTTAAGGGCAAAGGGTTACTATCTTGAGGCCACAAGTTGCTATCTTGAGGCCACAAGTTAGTATCTTGAGGCCACGAGTTAGTATCTTGAGGCCACGAGTCACTATCTTGAGGCCACAAGTTAGTATCTTGAGGCCACGAGTTAGTATCTTGAGGCCACGAGTTACAATCTTGAGGCCACGAGTTAGTATCTTGAGGCCACAAGTTAGTATCTTGAGGCCACGAGTTACTATCTTGAGGCCATGAGTTAGTATCTTAGTATCTTAGTATCTTGTTAGTATCTTAGTACTAGTATCAAGTTAGTATCTTAGTTAGTATCGAGTTAGTATCTTAGTATCTTAGTATCTTGAGGCCACGAGTTAGTATCTTGAGGCCACGAGTTACTATCTTGAGGCCACGAGTTAGTATCTTGAGGCCACGAGTTACAATCTTGAGGCCACGAGTTACAATATTGAGGCCACAAGTTACAATCTTGAGGCCACGAGTTACAATCTTGAGGCCACAAGTTAGTATCTTGAGGCCACGAGTTAGTATTTTGAGGCCACGAGTCACTATCTTGAGGCCACAAGTTAGTATCTTGAGGCCACGAGTTAGTATCTTGAGGCCACGAGTTACAATCTTGAGGCCACGAGTTAGTATCTTGAGGCCACAAGTTAGTATCTTGAGGCCACGAGTTACTATCTTGAGGCCATGAGTTAGTATCTTAGTATCTTAGTATCTTGTTAGTATCTTAGTACTAGTATCAAGTTAGTATCTTAGTTAGTATCGAGTTAGTATCTTAGTATCTTAGTATCTTGAGGCCACGAGTTAGTATCTTGAGGCCACGAGTTACTATCTTGAGGCCACGAGTTAGTATCTTGAGGCCACGAGTTACAATCTTGAGGCCACGAGTTACAATCTTGAGGCCACAAGTTACAATCTTGAGGCCACGAGTTACAATCTTGAGGCCACGAGTTACTATCTTGAGGCCACGAGTTACTATCTTGAGGCCACGAGTTAGTATCTTGAGGCCACGAGTTACTATCTTGAGGCCACGAGTTAGTATCTTGAGGCCACGAGTTAGTATCTTAGTATCTTAGTATCTTGTTAGTATCTTAGTACTAGTATCAAGTTAGTATCTTAGTATCTTAGTTAGTATCGAGTTAGTATCTTAGTATCTTAGTATCTTGAGGCCACGAGTTACTATCTTGAGGCCACGAGTTACTATCTTGAGGCCACGAGTTACAATCTTGAGGCCACGAGTTACTATCTTGAGGCCACGAGATAGTATCTTGAGGCCACGAGTTAGTATCTTGAGGCCACGAGTTAGTATCTTGAGGCCACGAGTTAGTATCTTGAGGCCACGAGTTAGTATCTTGAGGCCACGAGTTAGTATCTTGAGGCCACGAGTTAGTATCTTGAGGCCACGAGTTACAATCTTGAGGCCACGAGTTACAATCTTGAGGCCACGAGTTACAATCTTGAGGCCACGAGTTACAATCTTGAGGCCACGAGTTACAAACTTGAGGCCACGAGTTACAAACTTGAGGCCACGAGTTACAAACTTGAGGCCACGAGTTACAAACTTGAGGCCACGAGTTACTATCTTGAGGCCACAAGTTACTATCTTGAGGCCACAAGATAGTATCTTGAGGCTACGAGTTACAATCTTGAGGCCACGAGTTACAATCTTGAGGCCACGAGTTACTATCTTGAGGCCACGAGTTACTATCTTGAGGCCACGAGTTACAATCTTGAGGCCACGAGTTACTATCTTGAGGCCACGAGTTACTATCTTGAGGCCACGAGTTACTATCTTGAGGCCACAAGATAGTATCTTGAGGCCACGAGTTACTATCTTGAGGCCACGAGTTACAATCTTGAGGCCACGAGTTACAATCTTGAGGCCACGAGTTACTATCTTGAGGCCACGAGTTACTATCTTGAGGCCACAAGATAGTATCTTGACGCTACGAGTTACAATCTTGAGGCCACGAGTTACTATCTTGAGGCCACGAGTTACTATCTTGAGGCCACGAGTTACTATCTTGAGGCCACAAGTTACTATCTTGAGGCCACGAGTTAGTATCTTGAGGCCACGAGTTACTATCTTGAGGCCACGAGTTACAATCTTGAGGCCACGAGTTACTATCTTGAGGCCACGAGTTAGTATCTTGAGGCCACGAGATAGTATCAATAAATTTTTTTTGCCAAAGTGGGACTAGGGGGGCTCCGTACAAATTTAACCTAGGCATCTTACCTCTGTTTGAACAAATCTAGTTTTCTAATAAAAACCTGCCATTGTATACTATGAATAGTGTTTGCTGTAATTGCTTCCTTTGTTGTAAGTATCTGCTAAATGCATCAATGTAAATTGTTATAAAAATGAAATTGACTTGCCCTGATTGTACTAGTGTGTATTAAAGGACACTGTGATCTTACCTTCTTTGCAGAGAGAGAGGCCATGGTATACTCGCTTGCAGAGGGTGCAGAAGACGAATCGGCAAGAGGGGCAGATGCCCATGTTGGCGTCAGGCTCGATCATCACAGCCATACAGCAACTCATGCGTGGACAATAAACAACATCTGCCATTAGGTTCAGACTCGACTGTAGAAGGAGGCGGTCATAGCGGGTAAATTCATCTTCACCCACCAGAAGTTTCACCTACAGTATAATAGCAGTGCAGTGGCATTAGTTTCCCAGCTAAAGTGCTTAATAGTCAAAATCTATTCATAGCTCATACTCAGGCACAAACACGCAAGAAAAAGTACCTGTGCAGGAGAAGCCAAGGACATACACTCGGGCATAGGACAGGTAAGGGACTGGACTTTGCCATCTCTAATCTGGATCTGAAAGTATTCATTAAAAACATGTCTTGCAGTAAACATGCTGACACTCCTTGAAGAGCAAAGAGTTTGAACCCAGATTCTCAGAGAAGCAGATTCCACAGCGAAAAACCTTGCTATCAAACACCTTCTGTTTCTGAGCTTCATTAAAATCCAGCAGCTGGGTTAGTATATCAGTGTGAGGGTCAACTTCTTGGACTGCTCGTTGGTCCAACTCTTGCACTTTGCTGTCTGACTGGGTCTGACCAGATTCATAGTGAGGCTGCCCACCAATGGTTTGGATCTCGAGGGGAGATTGGAGGTTCAGAATTTCCAGAGTTTCTTCCTTTAGAAACTGGATCCAGGTAAAAAGAACCACAGTCCCCCTGTTCTCTTGCCAAAGTTCATCCAGTCTCTTGCAAAGTGCAGTGATCTTTCAGACATTAAATAACTTATTAATTGAGCAGAGATTATCTTAATGGTTATGCCATGATCATTATGCCCAACAATAAAATACCAAATAATTACATAAATAAAAATACAAAACTATTTGATGTTATTTTCTAATTGCACAAGCTCATATCAATGCTAAAAATACAAACCTGAACTCTTGAAAGCCATTTGGAGCTTAAAGTGAAGACTGGAGCCAATGATGAAGGGTAGTCTGTAGGAAGCTCAAAACTCAGAACCAAAGGGGGGAGAAAAGATATTCCACACTCTACGCATGCCTCCCCTATGAAAAATATGCACAAAACATCAACTTATAAAGACTTTAGGGGGAACACATAGAGCTCCAAAGTTATTTGAATTAAAATCAAAACTGCAATCTGGCCTTTTATTTGCAATTATTAATCCACAAAATCTTGATTAATCAAATAAATATACTGAGTGTGTACTTTGATGTGTGGGGGGCACCACTTCGTTCTGCCTGTATCCTATGCAGTGCTTGTTTCTGCCACAGAAGAAAAAAAAAGGTAATTGTGACTTTTAGTCTCACAATGTGGACTTCTTTCTATGGAAACTTGTTTCCGCCACAGAATAAAAAATACTTTTTTATTTTTGAGACTTTTATCGCAGAATTGTGTGATTTAAAGTCGCAATTGCGCATTAATAAAGTCATAATTATACGATATAAACTAGCGAGAAATAAATTTTGACTTTATAACAAGCAATTGTGACTTTATATCACAAAATTCAGACTTTATATCTCACAATTGTGAGATAAAAAGTCGCAGTTATCTTTTAAAATGTTTTATCCTGTGGTGGAAACCAGCTTTTATGTTTTCCTTGCAGTTCTAAGTATATTTTTCAAAATTTTAAACTCACAATTCTGACTTTCCTAAGAAAAAGGGCAGAATTGTGATATATAAACTTAAAATTGTGAGGAAAGAAAAAATCTGAATTGTTTAACAGTTTAAAAAAGTGGTTCATTCCTGAGCAAAAAAAAAAAAAAAAAGAGAGAGATCAGGATCCACATTTACATGCTGGTACAGTTAAACATCCTCACTCAGTTCACTTTTGGAGTAACTGAAAGAAGTCTGAGGTTGGTAGTCTGAGCATCCTGAAAGACTAACTCTTCAACAGCTGAATATGGGTAAACTATGACTTAGTTTGGAGAAAAAAATGCATAATTATTTAGTATGAGAGCAATTTTTTAAATGTTTTTATTTTTTATTGTCTCTTGGCCTTAGTATCAAGTTTATCATGAAGGATCTTATAGTAGTTCAAAGTACAATATTTGTTCAAATAACAGTTTGTTATTCGTAGTTGTTTTTAGCTTTTTACCAAATCTTGTATGAAATCTTAACCTTGACTAGCAGTCTGAAGTTAGGAGGAAGCTCAAGGCACAGATTGATCTTGCCGCTCTGTCTTGATTCTGTCCTGTGAAACTCCTCTTCATTGTATATGCTCTTTAGCGCCAGCAGTTCATCTGTTTGTGCTTCCTGGTTGGCTGACATTTGAACATTCCTGAGATCAATATAAAAACATGTATTGTAAAATGGTAGCAAAGTTCATGTTCAGTGCATTGCAAAGTAGTTTCTAGACTAGATTGCCCTCTGGCCACTCCCACTGTTGCCAATCTGCCAAGCCCATGTTGATTATTTATACTTAACAAGACTGATAGTTTAATTAACCTTTTTTATGTAAACAGGTTCCACATAACTGGGTTACATGAAACAAACATATTTTGTTTATGTAACTTCGACAACCCAATTTTTGAGTTAAGTTTACCTCATGGATTATAGCAACACTGTCATTGTAGAGCATACCATTTTAACTTTTTCAATGAAATCAAAACTATCAAATAAATAAAAGAAACATCTTAAAAAAGAAGAAAAAACATTTGTATGCAGACAGTCATCAAGAATTAGCGTATGAATCTCAGCAATGGTGACAAACATATCACCTCTGAACAAAAGCTTATTATTTATTCATGCAGCAATGAATTGATGGGAGCCATGATTGGTGGCACCCAGAATGCACTATGACATGCTTTATATTTGTCACCATTGTTGAGATTCACAGTCTGATTCTTAATGTCTGTGTATGAAGTTCTTAGTGTCTACATAAACTATAAACTTTTTTTAAGAAGTTTATTTTTTTTATTGATTTGACCATTTGGATTTCACTGAAGGTTAAAAATTGTATTCTCAATGACAGTGCTGCTTTAATCCTTAAGGTAAACTTAACTCAGAAATAGGGTTCTAACCTATAGGAGTTCAGTGATACAGGTCAAACAATGATTATGTTAAAAAACAATCAACACCATCAGATCACCTTTCTATTTGTTCATCTGGCTGTTATAACTCAGATACAACAGCCAAACCTAAAGTTAATGATGTGAGTGTCCCACTAAAACAGCCCAACTAAAACAAACACTGGCCAAAAGAAAGGTAATACACACATTTTTCTGTATCTGAATAAATATGATTAATGCTATTTATAAAATGTATTTAGATCACAAATTCATAGTCAGAAACTGTCTATAATTGACAAATGAAAATCACAAACATGAAACTTGTTAATAATAAAATATATATTATCAGTTATTTTTTATTATGTAATTGTTAGTTTATTCATAATGTAACAATTTTGTCTCAAACAAATTAGAAAAAATAAACTGGGTTGAAAACAAAAAGCTCTAAATGAATTTTAGAATTGTGAAGACTGCAAAAGTTAAGCTATAGACCATCATCTTAAAAAAAAGTTAGGTACACAAATTAAATGTTTAGGTTACAGCTGCATCTGTCTCTACAAAATATATCAGCAGTGATTGCACGTGTTTGATCCATTTGATGTTTCTGAATCCTAAAAATTATAAGAGAGAATAACTTTTTTTGGTTTGAACAATCTGTAGTTCTTGGCCATGACAAATTGTCCCCTTGGAATTATAAGGTTCTATCTGACATTTTTGTCAAAATTGAGTTATTCACATTTTCTTAATCTGTGGCAATTTATTTACATTATGTGATGTGTTTTGTACATTTAGGGTCCCCATTATTTTTTGTTTGAAAGAATGTTCCCCATACACATTTTCCTATATGGAATGCAAAAACTTTGAAGCTCCATTCACCTTATTCACGGCAGCGCCATCTTTGATTTTTAATGAGAATGAAAGCGAGGCTGTGAGGGATAGACTTGCATCTCTTCAATGGGCTGTACTGTTATTTAATGTGTTTTTGGATTGTTCTGCTCATGAAACACTGGAAAAATATCTTTCCAAGAAATGTCAGTTGACTAAAAACTCGAATGGCAGCGGATGCCATTGGAAGCACGGTAAGTCTATCCCTCACAGCCTCACTTTCATACCTGTCATGGCGCTGCTCTGAATAAGGTCTATATCTCAAAACTGCTCAGAACGCAGATAGAACCTTATAATTCCAAGGGGACGAAATCTCAATTGGCTTTACTCCATGTTCAATGCTTTTTGAAGATTGGAAATGACTGAACATTTCACTGTAGCTACCCAAATTTGCATGAGCCAACAGAAATAAATAAATAAATAAATAAAAAATGAGCTGCCATGTCCCACAAGATCTTCTGATTAATATTTTCTAATTTAGTAATCAAAACGTATGAGACAATGCAGGGCTTTTATTGAGACATTTTGTCCGATTGGGTAAACAGATAGGCAACAAATTAGCAATCTTTTTTTTTTTTTTTTTTTTTTTTTTTACAAAAAATCACTTTGTCGACAACAAAACAACACAAAAACTTGATTAAAACTTGGATGATGTTGTATATAAGTAATTGAAATAGCTTGTACCTTGCCGATGTTTTAACGCAGAGGGTAATTTTCAGACGGTCCCTTATATCAAGCGCTTCCGCATCCAAACATTCGCCTGATGCAAGTATTGGCTGTTGTTTTAAGTAATTTGTTTATGCCTGTACAGTGTTGCCAGATTGAAAATATCAAAGTATCGTACCAGAAGCTCAAAATTATCGTATTTGGAAGAAAATGATCGTACACACGTCAAAGGGGGGGGGGGGGGGGGATTATAATATATAATCTATATTAGATTATAATCTAATATAGATTATAACAATAGCCTATATATAATCTATATTATAATATCTATAATATTAAATATTATAGATAGAATATTATATATCTATAATATTGTATAATACTTCTCCTATGTTCTGTAATAGCTTCCTCTGTAAAATACTATAGTATTTTTATAAAAGGAATTACGTAATATTTTGTATAATATTGTATAATATTTTGTCCTAAAATACTACAAGATTCGTTTTTCCTAAGGGATGTCTCATTCACATTAGCGTTATCAGCTTAAGGTTATCAGCTCAATACAGAGTGAGAGTGCAGTCTGTGAGAATTCTGATTCTGTCAGCAAAACCATTCGCAATTTCGAGGTTACTACTGATCACCGTTTTACAAAAGGATTAATAGTTTGGAGTGAAGGTTACGTACAGTTGTTAAGTGACAAGGTTTTGTGGACTTACAATAACTTATATCAACTTAGTTGATTGAGTTAGGCTTGTGTTACCAGTAGCTACCGCGATGTCTTACCTGGAGATTCAACCAGATAATAGTCTGGAAACGACACCTCCAGCCATTTGGTGGGTCATTGACCCAGTTTTTAATTAAATAAAGGCAATTATAACCTATTACAGTTCATTTTGCAATGTACCGTTGCCGGTCGGCAGCCGTCAATGACTCGCAATATGACATTTTTGTCATTCAAATACATACGCTGCTTTCCCCCACGCCGACCACGGCCCCCAACTATGACGCGTTGCCGAGAGAGTCGACTGGATTGATGACGGGAGCGGGGGACGGGGTGGCGCAAGATGGCGACCTGAACGGTTGTGTTGGTTCGAGCTCTGAGGCGTTTTTGAGGAGTCGTATCTTCTGGTCGAAATTGTAAAGTTTCTTTACAAGTCATGAAGTGTTAACGCTTTTAAGGGAAGAATGCAATAAATAGACTTTATAAAAATTTCACCTGACTGTGACGCAGCCTGTATTGACGGAGCACACTGCAAGTCCACGTGCGAGTTTTCCATCATGCCAAAGAACAAGGACAGAAAGTTACTTTCTTCGCTTCTCGAGGCATCAGCTGGAGTTGATTCATCTCCAACTACTCCAACAGGTAGCCCTCTTTCAAAAAAAGTATGTCAGGAAGAAGACTTCAATGTATCGAATGCTGACATACTTCGTGCTGTCAACGCTCTCAATGAGCGTTTCTCGGCGGTGGAACAGCAGATTGCCCAGAACTCGGTCGCTATTGTTAATCTTTCAAAGACAACTGATTTTGTGGCCGAGGAGATGAAATCTCTGTCTGCGAGAGTCAAGGCTAACGAGAGCAAAGTATCGCAAATTGAGCAGGTGGCCAGAATGGTTCAAGTCAAGTGCGATCAGGCCGAGATCTACAGTAGGAGATGGAACTTGAGGCTAAATAATTTGAGAGAAGCAGATGGAGAAAATATAAGAAGCAAAGTGCTTGAAATTCTAAAACTGCTGACTCCGGACGAGGTAGATGTCATCCCTTTCTCTGTCGACACTATCCACAGGATTGGACGTCTTGGGTCTGGAAACAACCGTCCTAGACCAGTCATTATTCAGTTCGCGCTCAGATCCTACAGAGAGAAAGTTTGGAAAGCTGCACGGGACCATCCTGCACTTAAGGAAAGAGGGATTCGCCTGGCAGAGGACCTGACTTTTGCTGAAAGACAACAGAGGAAGCTCCTGTGGCCAAGGGTAAATGCGGCGAGAGAAGAGGGGAAAAGAGCCTACTTTCGTGGAGCAGATGCTTTTATCGATGGAAAAAAACTGGTTGACGACTTTCAAGATGAATATTGACTGTGATTTTGACTTTGCTGGGTAAGCAGTCGAACTGAACACTTGTGCTCGATCTTGAGGCCATTTCTGTTCGTCCAGGTGATGCGACTCCTTGAATTTTGGAGTGGATCAATACCGACTGGTTTGTGAATTTTCGTTGTTTCAGGGTTCTTTATATAACATTGTTCTGACATCCAAATAAGATTTTTTCATGTCTGATTTTGTTTTTAGTTGTTTAAAAGTTGTTTCTCTAAATGTTAGGGGTTTACGAGACTGCACTAAAAGGAAATCTATGTTCATTTTTGTTAGACGTACAAATGCGAATTTAATTTTTTTGCAAGAGACTCATTCGTGTGATTCTGACGTTAAATGGTGGCGTTCTCAGTGGGGCGATCAAATTTTATTTTGTCATGGTTCTCATCATTCGGCTGGTGTCGCAATTCTTTTAAATAAATTTAAAGGCGACGTATTGGAATCGGTTAGCTCCAAAGAAGGTAGATGGTTACTGGTAGTTGTTAAATTGGATAACTCTTTATTTGTTTTAGGGAATTTTTATGGTCATAATTCTTCAGCCCAAGCCAAAAATATGTCTACGGAGGTCATTCATTCTATATCAGTACTGGTGGGGAAATATCAAGGTGCCTTCTTGATATTGGGTGGTGATTTTAATGACGCCCCAGATGATTTTTTAGATCGTTTCCCTCCTCACACGCTTTCGAATTCAAAATTTAAATTTACTACTGATTTATGTGCCCATCTCTCCTTAGTGGATATTTGGAGATTCTTGAATTTTAATGAAAAATGTTATTCTTGGAGTAACACCTCTAGGTCTTTACAATCAAGGATTGATTTATGGTTAATTAACCCTGGGGCTGTTAACTATGTCATGGATGTTACATACAGTCATGCACCTCTTTCGGATCATAAAATTGCTGTTTTGACTCTTTCTGGAACTGAAGTTAAAAATAACAGTATACGAGGATATTGGAAATTAAACAACAATCTCCTTAGTAATGAAGGTTTTGTAACCCAGGTTCGAAAATTTGCTCAATTCATTTTTGAAAATAAGCAAATGTCACATGTTAAAAAATGGGAAATATTTAAGTTTAAAGTTAGACAATTGGCTGTTTATTTTAGTAAGCAAGTTAAAAAAAACATTTTGAATAAGGAAAAGGCTCTCATGACAGAGTTAGACCTTCTTTTGAAAAAAGTCGATCTTACAGAAGACGAAAGAGTTAGATTGGAGACAATAAAAACACAAATTGATCAGATTTATATTAATATAGCAAAAGGTGCATTTATCCGTTCTAGAGCCAAGTGGTTAGAAAAAGGGGAAAAGAATACAAGTTATTTTTTTTCTCTAGAAAAAAGAAATTATAAAAGACAAACAATCTCCTCTCTTAAAATCAATGATGTTATCACCTCAAATCCAAAATTGATTGCAAATTATGTGGAATCATTCTACTCTAAGTTATATGAATCTGTATTTGAAATTGATAAATGTTCCGACTTTTTTGAGTCAGTTCAACAGTCTGTCACTTCTATTTCTAACCAATTTCGAGATCTTTGTGATGAAGAACTAAGGAAACAAGAGATGGTTACAGCTATTCGTTCAATGAAGAAGGGAAAATCGCCAGGAACAGATGGTCTTTCAGTTGAATTTTATCTCTGTTTCTGGGATATTATTGAAAATCCATTATTCGAAATGTATAAGGAGTGTATTGAATCGAACGAATTATCGACTTCGATGAAACAGGGTTTAATAACCCTCCTTCCAAAACCCGATAAAGATCATTTGATCTTGGATAACTGGCGTCCTATAACATTATTAAATGTAGATTATAAATTGCTATCTCTTGTTTATGCAGTACAATTGAAAAAAGGTCTAGATGAAATTATTAATGAGTGTCAAACTGGATTTATGGCTGGCCGACACATAAGTTGGAACATTAGACTCATTTTGGACTTGTTAGACTATTCAAATTTAGTAGAATCAGAGGCCTTAATTGTTTTCTTAGACTTCCATAAAGCGTTTGATACGATTGAGCATCAGTTTGTGTATAGAGCGTTTAAATCTTTTGGTTTTGGGGAACGTTTTACCTCTATAATTGAAATGTTTCATAAAGGTATTAATAGTTCTATTAATTTATATCCAAACACTTCTAAACGATTTCCCATCTGTAGAGGAGTGCGACAAGGTTGTCCTATAGCCCCTTTCGTATTTCTCATTGTAGTTGAGTTTCTTTCCATTAAAGTTTTGAATTCTCCAGATATTCAAGGACTTACCGTCTTCAACAAACAGCTTAGATTAACGCAGCTTGCGGATGATACTGTTCTTTTTTTAAATAATAAGGAACAGTTGCCTGCTGCATTGCAGTTAGTAAGTACATTTTCCAATGCCTCGGGGTTGATGCTGAATGTAAATAAATGTGAGATAATGTGCCTTTATGATTCGACGGAAAAACTTTTATGTAATATCCCTGTTAAAAATAAGATTAAGTATCTAGGAATAACTGTAACAAAAGATATAGCGGAGAGACAAGAGTTAAATTTTTCCCCCAAACTTAAAAAAACTCAAAACATCTTTAATAACTGGCTTCAAAGAGACTTGACTATGATAGGCAGAGTCCTATTAACCAAAGCAGAAGGGGTATCTAGATTTGTTTATCCGGCTTTATCTCTTTATGTCCAAGACTCGATTTGTAAAAAAATAAATGACTTATTTACTAAATTTGTTTGGAAGAATAAACATCATCATTTAAGAAAGGAGATTCTACATGGTCCAAGAAATGAAGGTGGTTTTGAGCTTTTGGATTTTTTTGATTTAAATTATACCTTTAAGGTCAAATGGCTCAGAAACTGTCTTCTTAAATCAGACTCCATATGGTTTTTTATTCCATACAATATTTTTAAAAAGATAGGAGGTTTAAATTTTTTGTTATTATGTGATTACTCCATTAGTAAACTGCCTGTGACATTATCCAATTTCTACCAACAAGCTCTCAAGGCCTGGAAGTTATGTTATGTACATAACTTTTCCCCACATAAAGCAATCTTGTGGAATAATGCTTATATTACAGTAAATCGGAAATCTCTTTATTTTCAGAGATGGAAAGACAAAGGAATTTACTTTTTATCTGACCTTTTAGATCAGTCAGCTCAGTTTCTTTCTTATGAAACTTTCATGAATAAGTGGGCTTTTCCTATTAAATATAGAGAATATTATTCTGTGATAAAAGCCGTTCCCTCAGGTCTAATGATGTTAATGAGAAGCCATATGTCATCCCTTAACATATGTAGAAGTGATCCTGTACTTTATTTAAATGGTGTGGACTTTAATAGTAAAAAATGCTCCAATAAATTTATTAGAAATATATTTTATAAAAACAGGTCCTTTCAGCCAAGAGGGAAATTTTTCTGGAACATTTGCTTCCCAGAGATTATCTGGAAAAAAGCTTGGTTGCTTCCATTTCGGTTTTGCATACCGAACAAATATAGAGAAATACACTTAAAAATTCTTCATAACATTTATGTTAATAATTACACTTTATCAAAATTTACAGAGATTGATGAGAATTGCTCATTTTGTCTGAATCAACCAGAAAAAACTCTACATCTTTTTTTTGAATGTCATCATTCTAAAAAATTTTGGGAAAATCTATCTATATATTTTCAACGGAAATCAGGTCATAATTGTGTATTAACACCCAAAGATGTTATTATATATTTTGAGTCAAAAACTATGTCTGTAAATTTTATGATTAATCTTATGATTCTATTTGGCAAATTTCACATTCATAAAAGTAAATTTAATAATTCTAAGCCTTGTTTAAAGGTTTTTTTGGCTGATTTTATGTTGTATATTGAATCTCTTAAATCTATAGATAATAAGAAATGCTCGGACACAATTGTATTCGCTAAAGAATTGAAAATAATTGAACAGTGAAGAATTATATGTTTCTCTTCTTTCCTCAATACTGTCTTGGATTGTAATTTCTCGTAGCTATTATATTTATAATTAGTTAAATTTAGCCCTTTATTTATTTTTTTTTTATTTTTTTTTTTTAGTCTCTTGTTCATTTATGTTAAACTATTTTTGGAAAATTTTGGATTGTTGTCTTTTTGGATGTCATGTTATTGTTTGTATGTTTTGTATGTCTAATAAAAAAAAAAAAAAAAAAAAAAAAAATGACGGGAGCGGGGGAGACGCACACACGCAGTCTCTCCCTCACCGTGCTCTCTCGCCTTCATTTTCTCCTCACAAGCATGACGTAAATCAACAGCTAGATCAATGAGTATAGAAGCACTATAATTATGACCCCCGATCACAAAAATCTGAAATTATCGTACATTATGGGATTTTTTTCATTATTGATCGTACATCGTACAGAGGTCAAAATTATCGTACAAATACGATAATTATCGTACATCTGGCAACACTGTGCCTGTATAAAATTGTTGAATATAGTCTAATGGTATTTATTGGGAAAACAATGGATAGTTTGAGAGCCTCACATGCATTTCTACATCTGGTCAAATACTAAAAATGTTTCCCAATAGCTAATACTTAAACCCACCTTAAAGTAAAATGTAGCCTCTACTGTAAAACTGAAATTGACTATTAACTACGTTTAATCACGTCAAGGGCTGAATAAAGCCAGAGATCAGGTCAGTTCATTTATTCTGAAAGACCAGTCAAGAAAATTAAATAGCCTACTTAAGTATCTATAACTATATTATAGGCTAATTATAGCCTCGATTTATTACCTTTTTCTTCTGCTGCTTCTTCTAGCTCGAGGCAGTTGTCAAATCACCTCGCGGTCACTGTGAAACAATGACGTAAAGCAGTGCAATCTTTACACGGGATTTGTTTAGTAGAGTCACCCATTTCACACTGATTTCAATTGTTTTATTAACGAGTGGTCAACATTGTTCCTATTTTCTTTTTAAATATTTGAGTTATTTATTTGCGAAATGTATTTTGTTTATTACAAATGTTGCTTTTTGTATTCATGCTCATTTGGAAATTGTTTTTGAGTATCGCAATAATTTGGTAATAGCGATACAGGTGAACAATGTGTCAGGCTATTGTTATAACATGATCTAGCTATAGCTTTGTGAATATCAGAACCACAAGAAAACCACACGAACTGTGTCTGATCAAATATATATATATATATATATATATATATATATATATATTATTTTATATATTTTATATAAAATATGTAACTATATCCATATTTTAATTGAACATTGATGGATCAAAAGATTTTGTGGGAAAATAAATGATTAAAGTGGGGCGTTTCACCTAACAATCATTCAGATGTGCGAGGTGGCGAGGATGGCCTTGCTCTCTGGAGGTAAAAATCAGCAGGATCATTATCAATACAAACACTTTAGTTTCAGTAATAAGTTTCACATAATATCTAATACTTTTCCAAAACAATCACTTCAGCAAAGTTTTCTGTTTATTTGAATAAATTAAAGGATATTATTTTTTTAGTTTCATAAATAGGTATTAAAATAAATATAAAAAATGACAGAATTTGGAATCTTTGAAGGAGATCCCATACAAATGTATTATGGCAGTACAATAGATACATTTTATTATACAAAAATGGGCTTCAATGAGCTAGAATTTTGTGCCATCTAGGGGTTTAGCGGTGCAACATTGTAGCCTACAAGATATTGAGTCGTTGCAAAAATCTATTATAACAGCAAGAACAAAATCTATCAGTCGGAGACAGCTGCATTCTTGCTTTTGGTGGATTTTTTCATCAAACGGAAAGAGATCTCTTGAAGAGACGACACTTCCGGAGCGGCTGTGACCGGTTTTCCACCTGGAACAAAAACACAGAAATAAGGCTGCTAAATTCATCCCACTTAACAGGTGAGGTTTGCAAAATCCATCTTCAATATGTTTAGCTCATGGCTCAGTACCTAAAACCAGTTGTGCTGAATAATCCTGTGCAGATCAAGCCGACGCTCTGGCTTCTGCTGCAGAAGTGAGCAGATCAAATCACAGCAGCCTGTGAGAAAGATGGAGAGACGTCTGATTTATTACCGTCATCTTTATGTAACGGGGTACTCTTATTTTGCCGAGCGGTCTACTTTTTGCGTGTGCGGTGAATGCAGCGCGAGAGACAAATTAAGAGCAGGTGAGACGACGAGTGTGTGACTGACGCAGAAGAGAGTGCAGTGCAGTGCAGTGTCGCGATTGAGAAACTCGTTCGATAAGTCGTTTCAATTGAAGCTTATCGAGGCTTAAAGGAACACTCCGACTTTTTGGGACTTTAGCCTATTCACCTTATCCCCCAGAGTTTGACAAGTCCATACCTTTTTCATCTCCGTGCGTGCTATAAGTCTGTTTGACGCACCCACCGCTAGCCTAGCTTAGCACAAAGACTGGATGTGAATGGTTGCAGCTTTCATACTAATCCGAATGAGTGACAAAATAACGCAAACGTTTTCCTATTTACATGTTGTGGTTTGTATAGTCACAGAGTGTGCAAATATCAAGGCCATATGAGACACAGACATCTTTTTAACCGAATAAATACTATATTTTCTGAAGGCGAAGCACTGCTACTTGGGCAGAGTGATAACCATCACCTGAGACGCACCGTGACGAGGAGCAGAGAGTTCGCTCAGTGTTGGGACTAAAGAGTCAGCAATTACTAATGTTAGATAGAAAAGCATAGTTTATCATGGGTGTTTGCTTTATTGTATGAGCTGTGACAATAAACAGGGAAGACCAGGTAATACAGTACCATGTTTCATTGAATTCCAACCAAAAACGCATCCAGATTTATAAATATCACAGAACATGAATAAATAATTATTATTACAGGAATCAATATATTTTAAATGCAATTTATTAGCTGAACCAAATGTATTCAACAGCATATTATATACAGTATAATTGCATTACTATAGGATAGAATAAGGGGAAAGTAATAGCACAAATTGTTTTTGCACAATGAACTCACAGCCTATCGTACCCTTTTGCACGCTCAAGTTCGTTATTTCCATGGTTATTTTAAATTTAGGCTACTAGGCGCAAGTTCAACGCGCTCGTTTTTTTTCCAAGCGCGTCCGCGCCGCATCAAGATAAAAACATATTCATACCCTAATCATATAATAGTGTCACTAACGTTACATTAGCTCTGGCTAATGGCACTGTTACAGTAGGTCATCTAAAAACATAACGGAACAATTACCTCAGCCGCAGGTGATCCACTTGTCCTGTCTGTGCTATCGATGGGATGGCCGTATCCTTCAGCACATTATGGTCCGTGTGGCAAATTCCATTTTTTCAAAATAGTCGTCCTCATTGAAATGTACCGAGCAAACATAATGTCCCTTGATAATCTATTTAGGTGCGTTTGGATCAATATCCAGAGTAAGTAAGTTAGCCATTTCTTCATCCAGTCAGCGTTTTTAGTTGGAATTCTGTGAAACATGGTATTACCTCCCCTGTTTACTGTCACAGCTATTTACAATAGAGCGAAAACCCATGACTGTAAACTACGCTTTTACCATTTATAAATTGCTGACTCTGTTACTCGAGCGAACTCTCCTCACCACGGCGTGTCTCAGGTGATGCGGTTATCACTCCGTCAAAGTAGCAGTGCTTCGCCTTCAGAGAATAGTTCCCAGGTTTTATACGGTTAAAATATGTCTGTGTCTCATATGGCCTTGATATTTGCACACTCTGTGACTATACAAATCACAACATGTAAATAGGAAAACGTTTGCGTTATTTTGCCACTCATTTGGATTAGTGTGAAAGCTGCAACCATTCACATCCAGTCTTTGTGCTAAGCTAGGCTAGCGGTGGATGCGTCAAACAGACTTATAGCACGCACGGAGATGAAAAAGGTATGTATGGACTTATCTAACTCTGGGGGATAAGGTGAATAGGCTAAAGTCCCAAAAAGTCGGAGTGTTCCTTTAAGTAGAGTAAAGACAACCGCAGACAGCACTAAGTGAAAGTGTGAGTGAGTTTGCGGAAGACCGATTTGTTCCAGTGGTATATGTTGGCTGTGGAAATGACGCAGTGACATATTGTGAAGATCACGGAAGCTGTGAGTACGAAATAGTGCAAACCCCGTTTTATTTTGTCATCCAGAGACTTGTTACATGTCTTTTTTTGGGGGGGGGGGGTTTTGCACTTCTCGTGTTTTGATCAATAAATGTCGTCGAGTTAATGGCTCAATCGGACTGTTCATGTGTGATTAAGTTTCTCACACGAGTCAGAGCTCGGGTTCCACCTATGTCTGATAAAAAACCTGGACATATTGATGACCTGATCGACCGCTTTGCTCACAAGTGAAAATGTCCATTAGACATGACCCACAAGTCAAAATTGGCCTTTGTGCAGTAAGATTGTGCATAGTCGTGACTCATGAATATTTTAAACATCTCAAGTATTCTCACTTATCTTACTTAACTTATAGCTTACCTGACTGCTGGTGCTTGTGCTTGCTTTTGCTTCCTCTTTGCCAAAGAAGTAAGAAGAGGGATGACATTAGATTTGCATTTACCATACCATAGCCACATCTGTAGCCACTTTTATTTAGCATGTCTCAATCAGACATTGGAATAACAAAATCATACATAAATAGGCCTAAGCTTACCTAGTCTTCCATCTATACTTGGCGTTTCTCTTTGCTGCAGCTATCAGTGGTTTCTGTTCTTCAATGAATGTCTTGAATTCAGTGCATGACAATTTGAAATTCAGTCTGACCTGAAGCTCAGACTTCACCATTGCAACTGACAGTCTGTTTCTTTTATCGCACCAAACATCCTCCATATGACTGAACACTCTTTCTGCAAAGGCATTACTGACTGGTATTGAAAAAACAAAAGCAACTACTTTCAACAGTTTGGTGGATTCAGTTTCCTTGCAAAAAAAATAGGCCCACTTTCTGTCTGGGGTAAGGTCTGTTGGAATAGTGTGTAACACCTCATTCAGAATGACTACATCACCATACAGCTTGTCTT
The DNA here is from genome assembly GCF_988280905.1 of Pimephales promelas. NCBI lineage: Eukaryota > Metazoa > Chordata > Actinopteri > Cypriniformes > Leuciscidae > Pimephales > Pimephales promelas. The sequence continues at coordinate 10,970,766 of NC_142784.1, forward strand.
CTTCAACATCCAGGGCCAGTTTTTCCACTAAAACTTCCAACTCGGACAACTGGAGTGATTGTCCTTCATGAAGGCTGAGACAGCCAATGTGTGCAAGAACCTGGTCATTGAAGTCAAATTTATCCTCAAGATACAGCACTGCCTTCTCAAAAAATCTGTCCACCAGGCTCCTGAACTGTTCCTGTTGCTGGGGTAAAAGGCTCCTCAGTATTTGTTTTGCTTTGCTGCCATAGAATTTGTCTGTGCGCCTTGCGATCAGCTGACTGCGCAATCGGTTCATCACAGAGTAAACGTCAATCACAGTAGCACTGTCACTCTCGAGCACCCTAATAGATGAATCAAATTCTTGCATCACATTGTGCATGAATGCAAGGATGCATTCAGCTACGGTACAGTCTACATTTTCTGCATCACTTGCACCACACACAAATGTCCAGATGATACTTGAGCAGTCCAGTCCTCCTTTCCCAGGGATACAAAATAAGACTTTAAAGCTGGCCAACACTCTAAAATCCTCTGTATCACTGGCTGTCTTTGCTGCCAGCGATACAGAGGATTTTAGAGTGTGGGGACATGCCTCAGAATCTCCCTGTATTTTGTGTTAGTAAATTCACAGAAGTCCTTAAGCAATTCCACTTTTTTTAGCAGAACAACTGAATTCACTGTACACCTTCAGCACAAAGGCCTCCACGTCACACCCCCCAGCACTAAAGACACGATTAGCTGCTTTGACAGTGTTGTTTATGATGTGACACTTGCAATTGCCCTTCACAATTTGTGGGTTAGCTTCTCTGAGTTTCTGAAAAACTGAGTTGTGCCGACCATATTAACTGATGCGTTATCTGCACCATAGGCACTGATCTGGCTGACTGAAAGTCCATTGTTCTCAGTAATAGACACTATTTGTTTGAATATGGCTTCACTAGATTCGTTGGAGTCGTCGTAAAAGTCTAACAATCCATATGTAGCACTAAGAATATAAAATGGGACAGATATCAAAGCACCCCCCTTTAAATTTCAAACTGTTCATATTATTGTTAGTTACTTGTATGACTATTTCATTGTGTTCAATTTGGTGAGACTCGGAGTCGCCAGCAGGGGGCACCCGGGAGTTGCGCGGCGCATGAGTGGCTGACTTAGCAGCATAGAAGTAGTCCAGCACGAGATGAAGCGCGAATGTGCAGAGAAATGTGCTCCTTGTTTGAACATTGTATTTTCTTGTGTTTCATACAGGTAAGCTGACAATAACCTTACACTGGTATATGTATAACAGTATTATATTCTTATAGAGCCATAGTTTGTGCCTGAAACGTTAAGAAAAGTGAAGTTTTAACTGTGATTAAGAGTTATGTCGTGAACGGGAGTGTTAACTATTTAATTAGTAGAAAACTAGTAACTCTTAACGTGAGCAAAACGGAGTAATAAAGGTTTAAAAAGATATATACTCGACGTGAGTGTGGGATGAGGCATAATTAACCGAATATATGTGTATGGACATTGATTAAAATGCGTGTTGAGACAAGTCTGGGCAATTGGAGTTAACAAGGCACACGTGACTGTTCTTAGCCCTCGTATATACACGTGACCCTCATTTAGCATTGCTTTGTCAGCCATTACATGTAAAAATAAAAGACGTTAATACTGTTAAATTAAGAACCACAGTCAGATTGAGAGGTAAAACAGTTTATTAATAATTTTGTGAGTTCATAGTGATAACACAGTAACTGTTAAATGGTTAAAACTTAGTTCATAATGTAGTCAGGTCATTAGCATATTTCATGGAAGAGTAAAAAAAAGATTAAAGACAAGTTAAACAGTGATATGAAAGAGTATTAGGAATACACGTGCAGTTATCAATGTTAGAGTAATGTGGGTATAGACTGAACTATTGCTGATACCTGAAAATCTATTTTAATTCCAAATATTATTCACATGCTTACTTGTTTGAGTTTAAATGTATGACTCATAGAGTTTATTGTACTTTAAAGATGTTATTTTTCAGACCTTTTCCTTTTATATTGTTGTGTAAAGAACATGTATTTTCTGAAAATGGAGTATTGTAAGGAGTCTAGTATAGTGTGACACATCAGCTTAGACATAAGACATGTGGTTTAAGATAATTTGTGAATGTATCACAGGAAAAGAGCCTAGAAGTAGTCCAGCACAAGATGAAGCGCGAATGTGCAGAGAAATGTGCTCCTTGTTTGAACATTGGATTTTCTTGTGTTTCATACAGAAAAATAAATGTGTTGCACCCGGAAGTGACATTGCCTCATTCCAAAAAGTGTAACACATACTTCACACCCTCGGATGCACAGAAATACTGGACTGTGTAGGGAAACAATTTCGTGTGCCCAGAATTGGATGCATCAGAACATACTGAAAAATAGTGTGCTTTCTGCAACTCTGCTGCTAATCTTTGCTGACTAAATTGTGCCAACACATTTTCCACTAAGGCCTCACTTTTAGTTCTGCCACAAGACATTTTAGTTGCAATATCAGAGTCACTGAATATTTTTGCACTGACCTTGTTCCCACAGTCAGTTGACAGGTAGCTATGGCCATGTCGCACACCGTGATAGGTAGCTGTTAATTCGGCGACAGTAATTTTGTCCTCTGAGGTTTTTGTAATCATGAATGATGAAATTGCCTTTGTTTGTCTGGTTACTTGAACGCGACTCTTATGTTTCTTCGTTTTAGCATGGTCATCCAAAGCAGTTTTGCCTTCATGTTTAACCAGAATTTTAACTGAGCATACGGAGCAAGTAGCATATAGTGGATCGCCTGGTGTTGGCTTTAGCCATGTGGAGTAATTGTCATTTTTCATCCAGTCATTATTAAAGTAGGTCGAACGTTTCGTTTTCTTTTTTACTGGCCTGTCAGTCTTTGTTGACACACTGTCATCTTCGTCCTCCGTCTCGCCACCCATGTTAACAGCAACAAACGATGTTGACGACGTACAATTTTCTTCACTGCTTCAATTTGCCGCCTGTAGTAGCTGGCTAGCTGCCAAGAAAGACACGCAGCGCGCTAGATGACGTAGTCTACGTCACACAACACAACACACCCGTCCAAGAGCCAATGATAGCGCATTCTACGCACAAGAGACACCCTATGAGAGACACCGACCACTCTGAGCAGAGCATAGGCTATTTCAAGTGAGAAAGTAGTTAATTTAAAGGGCATATTGCAGGTTAGAGGACCCAACGAGTCAATGTATAGAAAAACAATGTAGGAACTAGATTTTCTTTAAAATACACGTATAAACACGCCACAGAAGCTTCTGCAGTCGTTTTTGTGAGAAAATTTTACTTCCGCGTCTGAAAATGGGCGTGGCGGGCGTGACGCAATGAGCGGGAGAGCGGTCGATTCACACAACAGGAAAACAATGGATCGCATGACATTTCGGACGCTGAGGAAATACTCGTATGACGGATCAAGCCATAAAGTTATGAGCCTGCTATGCTAAAGAGATCAGGGACAGGCCAGGATAATGTCAGACAGAATGGTCAGAGAAAAATTGACCTGTGATGTGAGGAGAACCAGTGGAGAACAGGACTAGGTGCCTTTTAGGTGAGAGACGTGCTTATAGTAGGCTATACACGTTCGCTAACGATACACTGTGCTCACAATACTGTACAGATTCTATAACAGGCCAGCAGACATTAGTATGTTTAGGGTAGATTTATATACTATTAAATGTATAAAAACTTTACTTGAGTATATTTCTATACTAAAAGCATAGGCTATACTCGGGTAAATTTTTAATACATATTTTTCACCTTGGTTATAACATAAACAGAACATTAAAGGTTTGAGTATTTAAACAACCAATTTTGTTTTTCAATTACAAGTTTTATTTAGGGCATGACATGACTATTTACCTATATAACACTATTTGATGCCATTGGTAGTATACCACGATCAATATTCTTGCTTCGGCATACCATGTTGAACTCCATCATATCGCCGGGATGCTAATCATTTGATCTGAAGTGAACGCTACACACGACCGCGTTTCCCGAGCCGATGCAGAGGAGAAATCCCGTCTCTTCACCTGCTCAACCCGCACCAGGAACGAAAGATAGGCTATATAGCACCGTCCATTTTATTGTAATGGAAACTTGTGGACTCAATCTTGAAGTCCTGACAGGCTGGAGTTTTTGCAATCTCCACAAACACAATAATTTACCATGACGATGATAAATTAAAATGCAAAAACTAACGATAGCACACTGACTGACGAGCGCTCTCACTGAACACCAGCCTGCTCTCACTGAGCCGAGGCTGCGGCTCCCTGCTATGACGTCAAATGACGCGATGTTGGAAAAAAAAAGCCGTTTTTACTAGCAGTCCAAGAAACGCTCACTTTATCTTCTGAATTAGTGTCCTTATGTTGTTTTAAAACATTTTAAATCCTGCATTAACTTTTCATATGGTATTTTCATTTAAGGTTATCTATAAATTTCGATATTTTTTTTTTTACCTGCAATATGCTCTTTAACATACGTAGCCTTTCGAAAACCGGGACATTCAGTGTCCCGGGAGAGTGGATAAGTTTCCCGGGACAGGTTATTAAAAAGAAGGACAATCCCGGTAAAACTGGGACAGGTGGCAACCCTAGTCAGAGCACGTGAGTTTGAGATCGCAATGGCAGCTAGTATGCAGTACGCATTTAATGAAGATACCACTTTTCCGCTGTGATTGTGAAGATTGTCATTACCCTGCCATTCAAGTGACATCTCAGTTTGAATCATCTTCAAGTTTATTTTCTCTTTGGGACAGTACTGTGAAACGTTTGAGACAAAGTTGAATGTATTTTTGAACTTGCACACTTCAATACGAGATTTTCAGTTTATTGCAACGCACCCCACGTCCAGACCACTCTAATTCATCGTTCTACAAACTGGTATTTTCCTGTATTTTCAGTGACTGAACTGAGAAACGGTGAACTGTGAGTAAACGTTTGAAAGAGCTCATTCAGGGGTGAGATTTGATGTTATGTTTATGTTTGTTGACAAATGTGATTGTTTGAATGTGATCTTTTGAAAAAGGTAATAATTTGTGGGTATAGAAATTGATTCATTGAAAAGTGTCACATTTCATAAGGTTCCATAAAGGGTTTATTATACCAGAAGTGAAGAGTTTTTTTTTTCTTTACAATTTCAGTGTTGAGAGTTTTGGTGTGAATTCAAAAGACAACACAAAGACTGTAAATTTACTTTATTTTATTCTTTATTTAGACAAAAGACATTACCAATCAAAAGGAAAATAAATTCTGTTTTAATTGTTTTTTTTCTTGTACTTGAAGAGTTCAGATGCAAAAGCCTCTAAATGCCATTTGAAATTTTCTTCTTTAATGATGATTTTTATCAAACTTGTATATTTAAGTTCAGTAATTTCACTTAAATAACAATTAATAGGTAATTATCATTGCCATTTTAGTGAAATTAGTTAACTTAAATATACAAGTTTGATAAAAATCATCATTAAAGAAGAAAATTTCAAATGGCATTTAGAGGCTTTTGCATCTGAACTCTTCACTTATTTACAGTATATCTTTTCACTGAGAGCTGCTAGGGAGTGGGGAGGTCTCGCTTACTTTATTAGATCTGGGGAGGGAGAAGCATTACACACTGTGTTCTAACATATGCAATCTTTCTTCAAGAAGCCACCGTGCGACATTATCTTTATTATCTTACCTGAAGCCTACCCTTGTCGATCTTTAGATTTCTCGCACAATAAAGTAAGAAACACACACATTAGCGTGTAACGAGACTAAAACGTTTGGGGAGCGAGGACCAAGATCCTTCCGTTGTCCAAACTTCCAGAGCAGCCATAATCCATTTCCCTACATGACGGGCTAAATACCTGGTTACATTTACATCCGCTCTACTGTCATTATTCTACGCTGTGAGATCTTCAGGTCAAATTCCTGCATTCTTTACACAGCAAACTCCTATAAAGCCTATGAAGTTTGGATTAGAATTGTATTGAAGTAATAAACAAATCACCCTCTGTCAAGCTGGATTTGTACCAGATCTTCATATTGGTCCTGTACAAGTCGGCAGTATCTGGAAAGTGTCCACACACCATTCTGAACAACAGGATCCCCAGAGACCAGACCGTCGCCGGCTTCCCGTGAAACTCGCCCTTCATTCTGTACTCGGGAGGGCAGTACAAATCTGTGCCTGGAGGAAAGAGTGTTTGTCAGATGTGTGAGTCTCTACCACAGCAGTGTTGAGTTAATGATTCACAAGAGCTCTGAGAACTGATACACACCAGAGTAACTCGTGTAGGGAGATTCTGTCAGGAGTTCGCTGCATCCAAAGTCGATGAGTGTGACGTCGCGGCTCCTGACGTTTATCAGCAGGTTCTCCAGTTTGATGTCGCCATGGTAAACTCCGCGGCGACAGCACGCATCAGCGGCTAGTGTTGCCGACCACATGATGTGCCGCGCGATCTTCTCCTCGATGCGGCCGCCGCTGTGTGCCACGAAGTCGAACACATCTATGCAGTCGGAGAAACGCTCGAGGACCATGACGCAGAAGTCCTCCTGGTCCTGCCAGTCCAGAAACTTGATGATGTCCATTGCTGGACCTTTGCTACTGGCCAGGATCGTCAGAGCCACTTCTTTGGGAAGGGGTTCGGGATGATCAGGCTGGAAGAAAGGCACATATGATGTCAGATGCTTTAAAATAGGGATTTAACTCAGTTTGTCTGCTGATCAAATCACTTTTACTCACAATGCTGATGCACTCCATGTCTTCTGTCTTCTGGATGAACTTCACCGCCACCTGATGGACAAAACAAAAAGCAATGAATGTGTGTAGAGATCATATCATAACGTCCAAGCAAGAATTGAAATCCCAACAGGTCAAGAAGAGCCTTTAATAGTGAACAGATGATACAGTAAGATGTCTTGCTTAGGATAAAGTGAGGTATCAAAGAATTTGCTAAACTATTAATAAAAAAAAAAAGTCAAACCAGCTTGTTATCCGTCAAACGAGTGCCTTCGTAGACGGCACCAAATCCCCCTTCCCCCAGCTTACGGCCGAATGAATATCGGCTGCAGATGTCGTCTGTTAAAAGAGGAAGAGAAGGAGACGAGGTTTAGTGGTGCTTTGCAGATATTGTGAGATTATCGTTGGGGACTGTGGCAGGAAACTCACCCTCAGGTCTCATGTTCTCCTGGTGACGGAGAGGAGACGTTTCACCCGCTGTCAGACGGACTGGAGCGTCGAGGACTGGAGTTTGAAGCTCGGCGGCGGGAAGGACTTCAGGATCTTCGACAGGAGGTTCCCTCAGATCAATGACCTCTCCAGATCTAGAGATGGACTGTGGAGGATTTTCATCTAAACGGGAGAATATCAGCACAATAAGTGAGCAGCTAAAACCATACTGATTTATGAGGAACAGCAATTTTTAAAGTGTAAAGTATAATATTACACAATTTTTACACTTTTGAGGTTCCTTAATTAATTTATTATTGAAAGAAAGTTAAAAAGTCTTTGTTTTTAAAACCATTTTACAGGGGGCAGAAGTTCCCGTTACTCATTTAACAGGTGTACATTATGAAGTGACTTTTTCATGTAGGAAAATAATGTAGGGACACTTTTCCAGTTTTTCATGATAATATTCTCATAACATGGTTGTCATTTACCGTCGGTACTTCTCCTGGGTGTTTCCGTCTCTTGATCCTTCATGATCTCACCCTGATCCGAGCTCGTGTTTTTGCGTCTGAAAGAGAGACACTTGAAGAAGTTGAAGTCGTCCGGCGCTTTCTTCATCTTCTTCTTCATCTTCCTCTTCAGACGCGAGATGGGACGCTGGTCTCTCTCTCCCTCGGGCTTCTCCTCGTCAGGCCGATGGGGAAGATGATTTGACGGTGAGCGGTCACGGTGATGGAGGTCGTGAACCTGCTCGCTATCCGTAAACGCTTGTACTCGTGAACTCTTCTGTCCCATGATGAATCGCTGTTGTGTATCAATCACACTAAATCAGCTGCAAACTCAGTAAATGAGTGAAGAGTTGGAGAGTTACACGGCTTTAACAAAGCGCGCGAACGTTCTAAAAATCATCAACTCTCTATGACGTCATAGCGGCTCTGGTCTGGTGCCACTGTTATAGCTGAGGGAAACATGTCTGTTATTATTTTCTGTACTGTTTCCTCTCAATATTACAATGGTATTCTCATGCTTATAGAATTACATCTGAATCTAATTACTTTACAGTTTCTCAATTTAAAAGTTCTTAATTTAAACTTAATTTAAAGTTCTAATCAAATAGCCTACCTAAAAACGGCTAAATAGTTTGAAACATTGTTATGTTACACATGTTTATTAAAAAAATACATATAGGGAATGTTGTCTGATAAATTCATTTTGTAGAAAATATTAACATTTGTAGTGAAGTTTTCTAAAATTATAGGCCTTCAATTCGTAGCAGCTTAGCAGATTCACACATTTCACACTGATTTCAATTATTTTATTAAGTGGCCAACTTCTAAAACAGCTAAATGAAGCGTTCAGATGCAAACGCCTCTAAATGCCATTTGAGATTTTCTTCTTTAATGATGATTTTTATCAAACTTGTATATTTAAGTTCAGTAATTTCACTTAAATAACAATTAATAGGTAATTATCATTGCCATTTAAGTGAAATCACTGAACTTAAATATACAAGCTTGACAAAAATCGTCATTAAAGAAGAAAATTTCAAATGGCATTCAGAGGCTTTTGCATCTGAACTCTTCAAATAGTTTTAAACAGTGTACCCTATAGTTATGTTGTACACATGTTTATTAAAAATAAGAATGTTGTCTGCTAAACACATGTAGAAAATGTAGTGATGTTTTATCAAATTATAGGCTTTTACTTAGCGTAGGTACTGCAGCAGCAAGATAGTAGCCAAACAAAGTTTTCTGTTGTAGGCTATATTTAAGAATATAAATATAAATATTTATTTTGCTATTGTATCTAGGCTATATTCAAAGACACGATAAGAGCTGCTCGCACCACACATCCATTTTATCATGAAAAACATAACAGAGCAAAGAGTAGGCAAAACTGAATTTAGGATATAGGCCTATCTGAAAAGGAACATGTAGATATCTTGAACTGATGTTAATTAAAGATATCTTGAACTTAAGTTTTGAATTAAATTGTAGATATCTCAAACTGGAATTACAGATATCAACAATTGCCGATAATATCTAAATATCCGATATGTAATTAGAATTGTCAAAATATCGTCGTAATTCGAATCAATAAGGTTTGATGATGTTGTTTTAGAGCTATGAATTATCTTCAACTTGCATATTTGGTCATTTAACTCCCCTGTGATGTCTCTTGGTGTATTTTGTATCAGAATACTCTCAATGGAGAATTTTATGTATACTACTATACTACTAACTGTATTATTATTTCACCAATTTCATGTTGTTATGGATTAAGGGTAAATAAATATAAAAATATATTATTTTAGTGTTTATGTTACATCCTGTAAATCTTATTCTGCTTGAAAAAGAATATGAGTTATACAGTCAGGTCCATAAATATTGGGACATTGACACAATTCTAATCTTTTTGGCTCTATACACCACCACAATGGATTTGAAAAGAAACGAACAAGATGTGCTTTAACTGCAGACTTTCAGCTTTAATTTGAGGGTATTTACATCCAAATCAGGTGAACGGTGTAGGAATTACAACACTTTGTAAATGTGCCTGCCACTTTTTAAGGGACCAAAAGTAATGGGACAATTGGCTTCTCAGCTGTTCCATGGCCAGATGTGTGCTATTCCCTCATTATCCCATATACAAGGAGCAGATACAAGGTCCAGAGTTCATTTCAAGTGTGCTATTTGCATTTGGAATCTGTTGCTGTCAACTCTCAATATGAGATCGAAAGAGCTGTCACTATCAGTGAAGCAAGCCATCATCAGGCTGAAAAAACAAAACAAATCCATCAGAGAGATAGCAAAAATATTAGGTGTGGCCAAATCAACTGTTTGGAACATTCTTAAAAAGAAAGAACGCACCGGTGAGCTCAGCAACACCAAAAGACCCGGAAGACCACGGAAAACAACTGTGCTGGATGACCGAAGAATTCTCTCCCTGGTGAAAAAAACACCCTTCACAACAGTTAACCAGATCAAGAACACTCTCCAGGAGGTAGGTGTTTGTGTGTCAAAGTCAACAATCAAGAGAAGACTTCACCAGAGTAAATACAGAGGGTTCACCACAAGATGTAAACCATTGGTGAGCCTCAAAAACAGGAAGGCCAGATTACAGTTTGCCAAACAACATCTAAAAAAGCCGCCACAGTTCTGGAACAACATCCTATGGACAGATGAGACAAAGATCAACTTGCACCAGAGTGATGGGAAGAGAAGAGGAAAGGAACTGCTCATGACCCAAAGCATACCACCTCATCAGTGAAGCATGGTCGTAGTGTCATGGCTTGGGCATGTACGGCTGCCAATGGAACTGGTTCTCTTGTATTTATTGATGATGTGACTGCTGACAAAAGCAGCAGGATGAATTCTGAAGTGTTTCGGGCAATATTATCTGCTCATATTCAGCCCAATGCTTCAGAACTCATTGGACGGCGCTTCACAGTGCAGATGGACAATGACCCGAAGCATACTGCGAAAGAGTTTTTTAAGCGAAAGAAGTGGAATGTTATGCAATGGCCAAGTCAATCACCTGGCCTGAATCCGACTGAGCATGCATTTCACTACCTGAAGACAAAACTGAAGGGAAAATGCCCCAAGAACAAGCAGGAACTGAAGACAGTTGCAATAGAGGCCTGGCAGAGCATCTCCAGGGATGAAACCCAGCATCTGGTGATGTCTATGCGTTCCAGACTTCAGGCTGTAATTGACTGAAAAGGATTCGCAACCAAGTATTAAAAAGTGAAAGTTTAATTTATGATTGTTAATCTGTCCCATTACTTTTGGTCACTTAAAAAGTGGCAGGCACATTTACAAAGTGTTGTAATTCCTACAGCGTTCACCTGATTTGGATGTAAATACCCTCAAATTAAAGCTGAAAGTCTGCAGTTAAAGCACATCTTGTTCGTTTCTTTTCAAATCCATTGTGGTGGTGTATAGAGCCAAAAAGATTAGAATTGTGTCAATGTCCCAATATTTATGGACCTGACTGTATATTGTACATTTATACAGTATTTACTTTTTTCATAGGCACTCATAAATGCCCTGGCTGTCTCCTGGCTGGGAGATCTCCTCACAGGAGGCTGAGCCGTTCTTCCTTTCTGGTCTGGATTATCATTGCAGGTCAGAGTAGATTATTCATTATTTTTGCACAATGCCCAGTGCACCCTTTTTTTTTTACTGATAATTCTGTTACAGTAACACAACAGTGACTGTTCTCTGATAACTATTTCAGTGAAGTGGAAGATTTTAACAGACAAATTGACAAACAATTGAGGAAGAAGGAAAGGAGACCATTCAATTCTTGGCTGTTACTTTTACATTTACACATTTGGAGTTTGGAATTACATCAGTAACATGAATATTCAGTTTGACTCTCTCTCTCTACAACTCCAACATTTCATAATTGTTTAGTGTTGAATCAGAAATATATATTTCAGTTGAACATGTTAAACTCATTTGTATTTCTCTCTCTCTCTCTCTCTCTCTCTCTCTCTCTCTCTCTCTCTCTCTCTCTCTCTCTCTCTCTCAGAGTTGAAGCCATTCCTGCAGCAACTGGTGGAAAACGGGATCTTTTTGGTGCTTTTGTTCTAGCATAATAATTTTGTTCTTTCGTATAATATGAATAAATACATATGTAGGCCTATATAAATAAATTCATGCTTGAATCATTCATTTAGTGACTGCCTGTGCTGATTCTATCGTTATTTTATCTGATAATGAGCAAATTAGTTAAACTTAAGGAGGTTAATCAATATGTGTAATTCAAGAAACTATGACTCACACCACTTTTCAGTTGATTAAAGATTCATATACATTTTTAATTTGTTTTGTATAAATTTACATTTTTGTAAATGCCTCTGATGCATTTTGAATAAAAAAAAAACACATTTTATAAAAACACTCCTGAGATTAAATGTCTTTCGAACTATGTACGTGCAAACTAAAACAAGGGTCCTGCGTTAACACGCTCCAGAGATACGCGGATGTTTCTACAGGCAATCGCCTCCACCACGATCTATTGGTTTTCATTAAACCGAGAAAAATGGAATTTTGTTTTATTTACGATCACTGAGAAATGTTCTATTATTTAGAATGTAAAAAACATGTATTATTTACTAGCCTAACTCTGGTTTTACCTGCGTAAGTGATTCCTTAAAGGCATTTTTATTCACATTGGCCGAGGCTACGTTCACACTGCAGGGCTTAATGCTCAATTCCGATTTTTTGGGAAAAAAAATCGATTTTTTTGCAAGACCGTTCACATTTCCAATTAAATGCGACCTTTTGTGATCTCCTGTGTGAACGTGAAATGACCCAGAAGTGACCCGCATGCGCAGAAGAGTAATCAACGGTCACTTGTTGTTTGCGGAATAGTTCTTTTTTTCCATATGTTACGAGCTTTTGTTTTATTATTATTATTGCCACAGCCCATATACAAACACAAACAATAATTATTTTATCGACGGGCAAAGTTTGCACATAAATGTAAGATTTTTCCGATCCTCACCCAGACAGCAAACTGACATTGAATCAACGTGGAAACGACGTCTCTCATGACATTGAAACAACGTTGATTTGCTCATCGAATTAACGTTGAACCAACGTCAGACGCGGCATTCTTCAAAGCTAAATGAAATCGAAAATTGGTTTGCTTTCATAACGTTGAAACAACGCGTTGATTTCAAGTTGATTTTCCGTAAGTTTTGAAAGAATGACGCGTCTGACGTTGGTACAACGTTAATTCGATGAGCAAAACAATGTCAGATCAACATTGTTTCGATGTCATATTTCCACGTTGATTCAATGTCAGTTTGTAAGGCATGTTTACATGTGTTTTAGCCAGGTTTTCGCCTGGAAGGCTCTATAGAAATATGGCACCCTACTGTACGAAGTTAGACAGATGGCGCGTTCACAGACACCAGAATGAACATGTTCACAGTAATGTTCATCGGGCAGTAATACAGTATGTTTATTTTGGGCGAACGTGAACTGTCACGTTCGCCCAAAATATGAACGCGTTCATGCACTATCGTTCATTGAACGCGTTCAGGCATAACACTGGGGAATAGACACGTCTGCAGTGGCCCATAGAGTGCAGAAACCTATGGCAGAAACGCGTGCAATGACGTGTGGGTCGGATATATGTGACCTGGCCGTTCAGATTGAAGTCGCATTTCAAAAGATCGGATACATATCGGATTTGGACCACATACCCAAGTGGCCTGGGTCGCATTTGAAAAGATCGGATCTGTGTCGTTCAGACTGTCATGAAAAAATCAGATACAGGTCGCATAGGGGCAAAAAAATCGGAATTAGGTCGTTTCAGCCTGCAGTGTGAACGTAGCCTAATGAATTGTATATTTGATCTATTAATTTATATACTGTAAAAATGCTATATTTATTATCATGTTTAACTTTAAATCAATAGTTAGGCTATGTATTTCGTTATAGGCAAGGCTACTCATTTAAATTATTTTATTTTTGGGCCAGCTCAAAAGTTTACTACGAAGACTTGAAAAAAACTCAAAATAAACAATATCGTCAAATATTATTCATTATTTCAACATGAACAAATGTAAATAGAAATATTCATTTTATCCAAGTAATGGATTTGACTTTATTGTTATTTGCAATAGCCAACTTCCTACAACTTATTGTTATTTATTAAAATCGATGCCTGTTAAATAAATAAAACATAACGAAACAAATAAATAAATAGAAATAAACTTTAAAAATACAAAAATAAGACGAATGCAGTTAACACATCTAATTGCCTTAGCAGCTAGCAACAGCAGTCAATTAAAATAGCCTACATAAATTATGTCAATACAATATTAACATTTGACATTATTTGATATTTTAAAAATGTATATTTGATCTCTGCTCTGATTCCCGACTTACAGCTGAAATATGATGTAAATATTTTCCCACCACCAAATATTAGCGATTCATGCATTTCACACATTTAGGCTATACATAAATCAATTAGCCTATATAAAAATGTACTTTCCACAATAGTGAATTAGATTAATGGATTTATTTCCATTCAAATGGATTGAAACCAAATTAATAACGGTAGACTTAAACGATTCCTTATGGTGCCCTCTAGTGGGCAACGTTAATATAACAGACTTCATCTTTTCTAATGGTTTGAGCAGGGGTTATAATACCGGAACATAGATGTATGAATTTGTGATGCTCGGAAGGAGAAAAGCAAATTCTAAACCAGGGGTTCTCAGTTGATCAGGGTTGGAGTTAAACTCTGCAGGAAATTGGACCTTGAGGGCCAGAGATGACAACCCCTCATCAGAAATATTATATTATATTAACCTATTATAATCCATCTATTATAATTGCCCTTCTTTTTGGTCATAAGTTACTATTTTTTTCCTTTGTTATAACAAGAAAAAAATATTTTGATAAAACATAAGAAACGAAGCATGTTTTGCAAAACATGTAATAAAAAAAACATTTATTATTTTCAAGGTGAAAAGAATTCATTTGCCTTGATCCACGCCGAAGAAAACGTCTAAATGTCACATTTTTAATGAAAGCAGCCTAATGAGTAAAATGTCTATTTTTCAGGCGTCCCCTCCTCGTTTAAACGAAAGGTACGCTAAAACAACGTAGCCTAGGCTGCCTATTACATCGACGTAAACAACGTTAACCATAACCTTTTAAAATACTCGACCTAGTTTGCACGTGAAGAAACTCCTGTAACTTCAGTCAGTGCCCAACCCATGTGTATCAGGACAAGACGTGAAATAATCACGTTGGTCCACTTTGAAAAACGTGTAGATGTCACGGTTTAACTGATAGTGATAGTTTAAACTCAAAACCATAAATAGGGCTATACTGCTCTCTTGTGTCAAATTATATTTCTATATTTATTTTTCCAACACATAAAACCTAAGCCGCAATAAAACCCATCCAATACTCGGTAGACCTTTGAATTCAACAGACTCAGTGGCTCAGTTGATAAAGCGATGGGCTTTAATCAAGAAGACCTGAGTTCAAATCCCATTCTTGCTTACATTAAATTGTTGTGATTATATCAAACAAAGTGGCCAAAACAACATTTCTCCAGCCGACAAGACGTGAAATAATCACGTTGGTCCACTTTGGTAAACGTGTAGATGTCACGGTTTAACCCCCTCAAACGTGAAACTTACACTTAAACTTAAACTTACCATAACGACCTACTGGTTTTCATTAAACCGAGAAAAATGGAATTTTGTTTTATTGACGATCACTGCAAATGGTCTATTATTTGAAAAATGCAAAAAATATTTATTATTTTCAATGTGAAAAGGATTCATTTGCCTTGATCCACGTCGAAGAAAACGTCTAAATGTCACATTTTTAATGAAAGCAGCCTATAATGAGTAAAATGTCTATTTTTCCGGCATCACCCAGCTCCTCGTTTAAGCAAAAGGTACGCTAAAACAACGTAGCCTATTACATCGACGTACGTTAACCATAACCTTTTAAATACTCGACCTAGTTCCGTTGCTAAGCAACGTGAAGAAACTCCTGTAACTTCAGTGCCCAACCCATGTGTATCAGGACAAGACATGAAATAATCACGTTGGTCCACTTTAGAAAACGTGTAGATGTCACGGTTTAACTGATACTGGCTATACTGCCCTCTTGTGTCAAATTATATTTCTATATTTATTTTTCCAACACATAAAACCTAAGCCGCAATAAAACCCACCCAATACTCGGTACACCTTTGAACTCAACAGACTCAGTGGCTCAGTTGATAAAGCGATGGGCTTTAATCAAGAAGACCTGAGTTCAAATCCCATTCTTGCTTACATTAAATTGTTGTGATTATATCGAACAAAGTGGCCAAAACAACATTTCTCCAACCAGGTATCATGACATTAAGACGTTTTCTTCGGCGTGGATCAAGGCACATGAATCATTTTCACCTTGAAAATAATAAATGTTTTTTTTTTTTGCATTCTAAATAATAGAACATTTCTCAGTGATCGTAAATAAAACAAAATTCCATTTTTCTCGGTTTAATGAAAACCAATAGGTATGGCAGAGGTGATTGCTTGTAGAAACATCCGGGTATCTCTCCACTGGAGCGTGTTAACGCAAACGTCTAAGTTTCACGTTTGAGGGGGTTAAACCGTGACATCTACACGTTTTCCAAAGTGGACCATTTAGGCTGCTTCATTAAAAACGTGACATTTAGACGTTTTGTTTCAGCGTGGATCGAGGCAAATGAATCCTTTTCACATTGAAAATAATAAATGTTTTTTGCATTTTAAATAATAGACCATTTGCAGTGATCGTCAATAAAACAAAATTCCATTTTTTCTCGGTTTAATGAAAACCAGTAGGTCGTTATGGTAAGTTTAAGTTTCAGTTTAAGTGTAAGTTTCACGTTTGAGGGGGTTAAACCGTGACATCTACACGTTTTCCAAAGTGGACCAACGTGATTATTTCATGTCTTGTCAAGATACCGGGTTGGAGAAATGTTCTTTTGGCCACTAGAAATGTTGTTTTGGCCACTTTGTTTGATATAATCACAACAATTTAATGTAAGCAAGAATGGGATTTGAACTCAGCTCTTCTTGATTAAAGCCCATCGCTTTATCAACTGAGCCACTGAGTCTGTTGAATTCAAAGGTCTACCGAGTATTGGGTGGGTTTTATTGCGGCTTAGGTTTTATGTGTTGGAAAAATAAATATAGAAATATAATTTGACACAAGAGGGCAGTATAGCCCTATTTATGGTTTGAGTTTAAACTATCACTATCAGTTAAACCGTGACATCTACACTGTTTTCAAAGTGGACCAACGTGATTATTTCACGTCTTGTCCTGATACACATAGGATGGGCACTGAAGTTACAGGAGTTTCTTCACGTTGCTTAGCAACGGAACAAGGTCGAGTATTTAAAAGGTTATGGTTAACATGGTTTACGTCGATGTAATCCACAAGTTTCCGAGGGGCGCTCCTGTAAAAAATAAAGTGGGTGAAACTTCCGGCGAGGCGGCGGAAGTAGCATTCCAATGGTATTTTGTGTGTTAGTTAGCGAAGAGGCTAGCTGTTTTTCGGAGAATTACTTTACTTTACTATTTAAAGACACAAATCTTTATGAGAGATGTCGTTACGGAGCTCAGGGACATGTGCTGTTCGCGGTTGTATGTATAACCGGACTAAACTAATTCAGTGGCTTAAACATGATTGTTTTGAACATAAGTTGAAAACGAAATCACAGTGATCCTGCCAGAGCCCTTCTCTGATCCTGCCAACGACTGTAGTTTCCATCACCTCCCAAAAGACGACGAATCAAAAAAAAAACGTAAGGGGTACCACTGTCGTTTTTTTTTCGGGCCGAATTTTTGAGTTTCGATATCTCAGCTCTGGAAGGGGCTAGAGCCTCCATTTTTGCACTCAGGTCTAAGTCTCATGGCCCTCTATCAGAATTTGGGAAGATTGGAGAAACTTAATTTTTCGCCCCAAAAAAAAAAAACGTAAGGGGTACCACTGTCGTTTTTTTTTTCGGGCCGAATTTTTGAGTTTCGATATCTCAGCTCTGGAAGGGGCTAGAGCCTCCATTTTTGCACTCAGGTCTAAGTCTCATGGCCCTCTATCAGAATTTGGGAAGATTGGAGAAACTTAATTTTTCGCCCAAAAAAAAAACGTAAGGGGTACCACTGTCGTTTTTTTTTCGGGCCGAATTTTTGAGTTTCGATATCTCAGCTCTGGAAGGGGCTAGAGCCTCCATTTTTGCACTCAGGTCTAAGTCTCATGGCCCTCTATCAGAATTTGGGAAGATTGAAGAAACTTAATTTTTCGTCCCAAAAAAAAAACGTAAGGTGTACCACTGTCGTTTTTTTTTTTCGGGCCGAATTTTTGAGTTTCGATATCTCAGCTCTGGAAGGGGCTAGAGCCTCCATTTTTGCACTCAGGTCTAAGTCTCATGGCCCTCTATCAGAATTTGGGAAGATTGGAGAAACTTAATTTTTCGCCCAAAAAAAAACGTAAGGGGTACCACTGTCGTTTTTTTTTCGGGCCGAATTTTTGAGTTTCGATATCTCAGCTCTGGAAGGGGCTAGAGCCTCCATTTTTGCACTCAGGTCTAAGTCTCATGGCCCTCTATCAGAATTTGGGAAGATTGGAGAAACTTAATTTTTCGCCCCAAAAAAAAAACGTAAGGGGTACCACTGTCGTTTTTTTTTTCGGGCCGAATTTTTGAGTTTCGATATCTCAGCTCTGGAAGGGGCTAGAGCCTCCATTTTTGCACTCAGGTCTAAGTCTCATGGCCCTCTACCAGAATTTGGGAAGATTGGAGAAACTTAATTTTTCGCCCAAAAAAAAAACGTAAGGGGTACCACTGTCGTTTTTTTTTCGGGCCGAATTTTTGAGTTTCGATATCTCAGCTCTGGAAGGGGCTAGAGCCTCCATTTTTGCACTCAGGTCTAAGTCTCATGGCCCTCTATCAGAATTTGGGAAGATTGGAGAAACTTAATTTTTCGCCCCAAAAAAAAAACGTAAGGGGTACCACTGTCGTTTTTTTTTCGGGCCGAATTTTTGAGTTTCGATATCTCAGCTCTGGAAGGGGCTAGAGCCTCCATTTTTGCACTCAGGTCTAAGTCTCATGGCCCTCTATCAGAATTTGGGAAGATTGGAGAAACTTAATTTTTCGCCCCAAAAAAAAAAACGTAAGGGGTACAACTGTCGGTTTTTTTTCGGGCCGAATTTTTGAGTTTCGATATCTCAGCTCTGGAAGGGGCTAGAGCCTCCATTTTTGCACTCAGGTATAAGTCTCATGGCCCTCTATCAGAATTTGGGAAGATTGGAGAAACTTAATTTTTCGCCCAAAAAAAAAAAACGTAAGGGGTACACTGTCGTTTTTTTTTCGGGCCGAATTTTTGAGTTTCGATATCTCAGCTCTGGAAGGGGCTAGAGCCTCCATTTTTGCACTCAGGTCTAAGTCTCATGGCCCTCTATCAGAATTTGGGAAGATTGGAGAAACTTAATTTTTCGCCCAAAAAAAAAAAACGTAAGGGGTACCACTGTCGTTTTTTTTTCGGGCCGAATTTTTGAGTTTCGATATCTCAGCTCTGGAAGGGGCTAGAGCCTCCATTTTTGCACTCAGGTCTAAGTCTCATGGCCCTCTATCAGAATTTGGGAAGATTGGAGAAACTTAATTTTTCGCCCAAAAAAAAAACGTAAGGGGTACCACTGTCGTTTTTTTTTTTCGGGCCGAATTTTTGAGTTTCGATATCTCAGCTCTGGAAGGGGCTAGAGCCTCCATTTTTGCACTCAGGTCTAAGTCTCATGGCCCTCTATCAGAATTTGGGAAGATTGGAGAAACTTAATTTTTCGCCCAAAAAAAAACGTAAGGGGTACCACTGTCGTTTTTTTTCGGGCCGAATTTTTGAGTTTTGATATCTCAGCTCTGGAAGGGGCTAGAGCCTCCATTTTTGCACTCAGGTCTAAGTCTCATGTACCTCTATCAGAATCCAGGGTTTTGGGAAGATTGGAGAAACTTAATTTTTCGCCCCCCAAAAAAAACGTAAGGGGTACCACTGTCGTTTTTTTTTCGGGCCGAATTTTTGAGTTTCGATATCTCAGCTCTGGAAGGGGCTAGAGCCTCCATTTTTGCACTCAGGTCTAAGTCTCATGGCCCTCTACCAGAATTTGGGAAGATTGGAGAAACTTAATTTTTCGCCCAAAAAAAAAACGTAAGGGGTACCACTGTCGTTTTTTTTTTCGGGCCGAATTTTTGAGTTTCGATATCTCAGCTCTGGAAGGGGCTAGAGCCTCCATTTTTGCACTCAGGTCTAAGTCTCATGGCCTTCTATCAGAATTTGGGAAGATTGGAGAAACTTAATTTTTTGCCCAAAAAAAAACGTAAGGGGTACCACTGTCGTTTTTTTTTCGGGCCGAATTTTTGAGTTTCGATATCTCAGCTCTGGAAGGGGCTAGAGCCTCCATTTTTGCACTCAGGTCTAAGTCTCATGGCCCTCTATCAGAATTTGGGAAGATTGGAGAAACTTAATTTTTCGCCCAAAAAAAAAAACGTAAGGGGTACCACTGTCGTTTTTTTTTCGGGCCGAATTTTTGAGTTTCGATATCTCAGCTCTGGAAGGGGCTAGAGCCTCCATTTTTGCACTCAGGTCTAAGTCTCATGGCCCTCTATCAGAATCCAGAGTTTTGGGAAGATTGGAGAAACTTAATTTTTCGCCCCCAAAAAAAAAACGTAAGGGGTACCACTGTCGTTTTTTTTTTCGGGCCGAATTTTTGAGTTTTGATATCTCAGCTCTGGAAGGGGCTAGAGCCTCCATTTTTGCACTCAGGTCTAAGTCTCATGGCCCTCTACCAGAATTTGGGAAGATTGGAGAAACTTAATTTTTCGCCCAAAAAAAAAACGTAAGGGGTACCACTGTCGTTTTTTTTTCGGGCAGAATTTTTGAGTTTCGATATCTCAGCTCTGGAAGGGGCTAGAGCCTCCATTTTTGCACTCAGGTCTAAGTCTCATGGCCCTCTATCAGAATTTGGGAAGATTGGAGAAACTTAATTTTTTGCCCAAAAAAAAAACGTAAGGGGTACCACTGTCGTTTTTTTTTCGGGCCGAATTTTTGAGTTTCGATATCTCAGCTCTGGAAGGGGCTAGAGCCTCAATTTTTGCACTCAGGTCTAAGTCTCATGGCCCTCTATCAGAATTTGGGAAGATTGGAGAAACTTAATTTTTCGCCCCAAAAAAAAAACGTAAGGGGTACCACTGTCGTTTTTTTTTCGGGCCGAATTTTTGAGTTTTGATATCTCAGCTCTGGAAGGGGCTAGAGCCTCCATTTTTGCACTCAGGTCTAAGTCTCATGGACCTCTATCAGAATCCAGAGTTTTGGGAAGATTGGAGAAACTTAATTTTTCGCCCCCAAAAAAAAACGTAAGGGGTACCACTGTTTTTTTTTTTTTTTCTGGCAGAATTTTTGAGTTTCGATATCTCAGCTCTGGAAGGGGCTAGAGCCTCCATTTTTGCACTCAGGTCTAAGTCTCATGGCCTTCTATCAGAATTTGGGAAGATTGGAGAAACTTAATTTTTCGCCCCAAAAAAAAAACGTAAGGGGTACCACTGTCGTTTTTTTTTCGGGCCGAATTTTTGAGTTTCGATATCTCAGCTCTGGAAGGGGCTAGAGCCTCCATTTTTGCACTCAGGTCTAAGTCTCATGGCCCTCTATCAGAATCCAGAGTTTTGGGAAGATTGGAGAAACTTAATTTTTCGCCCCAAAAAAAAAAAACGTAACGGGTACCACTGTCGTTTTTTTTTTCGGGCCGAATTTTTGAGTTTTGATATCTCAGCTCTGGAAGGGGCTAGAGCCTCCATTTTTGCACTCAGGTCTAAGTCTCATGGCCCTCTATCAGAATTTGGGAAGATTGGAGAAACTTAATTTTTCGCCCCCAAAAAAAAAAACGTAAGGGGTACCACTGTCGTTTTTTTTTCAGGGCCGAATTTTTGAGTTTCGATATCTCAGCTCTGGAAGGGGCTAGAGCCTCCATTTTTGCACTCAGGTCTAAGTCTCATGGCCGTCTATCAGAATTTGGGAAGATTGGAGAAACTTAATTTTTCGCCCAAAAAAAAAAACGTAAGGGGTACCACTGTCGTCTTTTTTTTTCGGGCCGAATTTTTGAGATTCGATATCTCAGCTCTGGAAGGGGCTAGAGCCTCCATTTTTGCACTCAGGTCTAAGTCTCATGGCCCTCTACCAGAATTTGGGAAGATTGGAGAAACTTAATTTTTCGCCCAAAAAAAAACGTAAGGGGTACCACTGTCGTTTTTTTTTTTTCGGGCCGAATTTTTGAGATTCGATATCTCAGCTCTGGAAGGGGCTAGAGCCTCCATTTTTGCACTCAGGTCTAAGTCTCATGGCCCTCTACCAGAATTTGGGAAGATTGGAGAAACTTAATTTTTCGCCCCAAAAAAAACGTAAGGGGTACCACTGTCGTTTTTTTTTCGGGCCGAATTTTTGAGTTTCGATATCTCAGCTCTGGAAGGGGCTAGAGCCTCCATTTTTGCACTCAGGTCTAAGTCTCATGGCCCTCTATCAGAATTTGGGAAGATTGGAGAAACTTAATTTTTCGCCCAAAAAAAAAACGTAAGGGGTACCACTGTCGTTTTTTTTTCGGGCCGAATTTTTGAGTTTCGATATCTCAGCTCTGGAAGGGGCTAGAGCCTCCATTTTTGCACTCAGGTCTAAGTCTCATGGCCCTCTATCAGAATTTGGGAAGATTGGAGAAACTTAATTTTTCGCCCAAAAAAAAAACGTAAGGGGTACCACTGTCGTTTTTTTTTTCGGGCCGAATTTTTTAGATTCGATATCTCAGCTCTGGAAGGGGCTAGAGCCTCCATTTTTGCACTCAGGTCTAAGTCTCATGGCCCTCTACCAGAATTTGGGAAGATTGGAGAAACTTAATTTTTCGCCCAAAAAAAAACGTAAGGGGTACCACTGTCGTTTTTTTTTCGGGCCGAATTTTTGAGTTTCGATATCTCAGCTCTGGAAGGGGCTAGAGCCTCCATTTTTGCACTCAGGTCTAAGTCTCATGGCCCTCTATCAGAATTTGGGAAGATTGGAGAAACTTAATTTTTCGCCCAAAAAAAAAACGTAAGGGGTACCACTGTCGTTTTTTTTTTGGGCCGAATTTTTGAGTTTCGATATCTCAGCTCTGGAAGGGGCTAGAGCCTCCATTTTTGCACTCAGGTCTAAGTCTCATGGCCTTCTATCAGAATTTGGGAAGATTGGAGAAACTTAATTTTTCGCCCCCAAAAAAAA
Organism: Pimephales promelas; assembly: GCF_988280905.1. Taxonomy (NCBI): domain Eukaryota; kingdom Metazoa; phylum Chordata; class Actinopteri; order Cypriniformes; family Leuciscidae; genus Pimephales; species Pimephales promelas. The sequence continues at coordinate 10,993,746 of NC_142784.1, forward strand.
CGTAAGGGGTACCACTGTCGTTTTTTTTTCGGGCTGAATTTTTGAGTTTCGATATCTCAGCTCTGGAAGGGGCTAGAGCCTCCATTTTTGCACTCAGGTCTAAGTCTCATGGCCCTCTATCAGAATCCAGAGTTTTGGGAAGATTGGAGAAACTTAATTTTTCGCCCCAAAAAAAAAAAACGTAAGGGGTACCACTGTCGTTTTTTTTTTCGGGCCGAATTTTTGAGTTTTGATATCTCAGCTCTGGAAGGGGCTAGAGCCTCCATTTTTGCACTCAGGTCTAAGTCTCATGGCCCTCTACCAGAATTTGGGAAGATTGGAGAAACTTAATTTTTCGCCCAAAAAAAAAAACGTAAGGGGTACCACTGTCGTTTTTTTTTTCGGGCCGAATTTTTGAGTTTCGATATCTCAGCTCTGGAAGGGGCTAGAGCCTCCATTTTTTCACTCAGGTCTAAGTCTCATGGCCCTCTATCAGAAGTTGGGAAGATTGGAGAAACTTAATTTTTTGCCCAAAAAAAAAACGTAAGGGGTACCACTGTCGGTTTTTTTTCGGGCCGAATTTTTGAGTTTCGATATCTCAGCTCTGGAAGGGGCTAGAGCCTCCATTTTTGCACTCAGGTCTAAGTCTCATGGCCCTCTATCAGAATTTGGGAAGATTGGAGAAACTTAATTTTTCGCCCCCAAAAAAAAAACGTAAGGGGTACCACTGTCGTTTTTTTTTTCAGGGCCGAATTTTTGAGTTTCGATATCTCAGCTCTGGAAGGGGCTAGAGCCTCCATTTTTGCACTCAGGTCTAAGTCTCATGGCCGTCTATCAGAATTTGGGAAGATTGGAGAAACTTAATTTTTCGCCCAAAAAAAAAAACGTAAGGGGTACCACTGTCGTTTTTTTTTTTCGGGCCGAATTTTTGAGATTCGATATCTCAGCTCTGGAAGGGGCTAGAGCCTCCATTTTTGCACTCAGGTCTAAGTCTCATGGCCCTCTACCAGAATTTGGGAAGATTGGAGAAACTTAATTTTTCGCCCAAAAAAAAACGTAAGGGGTACCACTGTCGTTTTTTTTTCGGGCCGAATTTTTGAGTTTCGATATCTCAGCTCTGGAAGGGGCTAGAGCCTCCATTTTTGCACTCAGGTCTAAGTCTCATGGCCCTCTATCAGAATTTGGGAAGATTGGAGAAACTTAATTTTTCGCCCAAAAAAAAAAACGTAAGGGGTACCACTGTCGTTTTTTTTTCGGGCCGAATTTTTGAGTTTCGATATCTCAGCTCTGGAAGGGGCTAGAGCCTCCATTTTTGCACTCAGGTCTAAGTCTCATGGCCCTCTATCAGAATTTGGGAAGATTGGAGAAACTTAATTTTTCGCCCAAAAAAAAAAACGTAAGGGGTACCACTGTCTTTTTTTTTTTCAGGGCCGAATTTTTGAGTTTCGATATCTCAGCTCTGGAAGGGGCTTGAGCCTCCATTTTTGCACTCAGGTCTAAGTCTCATGGCCGTCTATCAGAATTTGGGAAGATTGGAGAAACTTAATTTTTCGCCCAAAAAAAAAAACGTAAGGGGTACCACTGTCGTTTTTTTTTTCGGGCCGAATTTTTGAGATTCGATATCTCAGCTCTGGAAGGGGCTAGAGCCTCCATTTTTGCACTCAGGTCTAAGTCTCATGGCCCTCTACCAGAATTTGGGAAGATTGGAGAAACTTAATTTTTCGCCCAAAAAAAAACGTAAGGGGTACCACTGTCGTTTTTTTTTCGGGCCGAATTTTTGAGTTTCGATATCTCAGCTCTGGAAGGGGCTAGAGCCTCCATTTTTGCACTCAGGTCTAAGTCTCATGGCCCTCTATCAGAATTTGGGAAGATTGGAGAAACTTAATTTTTCGCCCAAAAAAAAAACGTAAGGGGTACCACTGTCGTTTTTTTTTCGGGCCGAATTTTTGAGTTTCGATATCTCAGCTCTGGAAGGGGCTAGAGCCTCCATTTTTGCACTCAGGTCTAAGTCTCATGGCCCTCTACCAGAATTTGGGAAGATTGGAGAAACTTAATTTTTCGCCCAAAAAAAAAAACGTAAGGGGTACCACTGTCGTTTTTTTTTCGGGCCGAATTTTTGAGTTTCGATATCTCAGCTCTGGAAGGGGCTAGAGCCTCCATTTTTGCACTCAGGTCTAAGTCTCATGGCCCTCTATCAGAATTTGGGAAGATTGGAGAAACTTAATTTTTCGCCCAAAAAAAACGTAAGGGGTACCACTGTCGTTTTTTTTTCGGGCCGAATTTTTGAGTTTCGATATCTCAGCTCTGGAAGGGGCTAGAGCCTCCATTTTTGCACTCAGGTCTAAGTCTCATGGCCCTCTATCAGAATTTGGGAAGATTGGAGAAACTTAATTTTTTGCCCAAAAAAAAAACGTAAGGGGTACCACTGTCGTTTTTTTTTCGGGCCGAATTTTTGAGTTTCGATATCTCAGCTCTGGAAGGGGCTAGAGCCTCAATTTTTGCACTCAGGTCTAAGTCTCATGGCCCTCTATCAGAATTTGGGAAGATTGGAGAAACTTAATTTTTCGCCCCAAAAAAACAAAAACGTAAGGGGTACCACTGTCGTTTTTTTTTCGGGCCGAATTTTTGAGTTTCGATATCTCAGCTCTGGAAGGGGCTAGAGCCTCCATTTTTGCACTCAGGTCTAAGTCTCATGGCCCTCTATCAGAATTTGGGAAGATTGGAGAAACTTAATTTTTCGCCCAAAAAAAAAAACGTAAGGGGTACCACTGTCGTTTTTTTTTCGGGCCGAATTTTTGAGTTTCGATATCTCAGCTCTGGAAGGGGCTAGAGCCTCCATTTTTGCACTCAGGTCTAAGTCTCATGGGCCTCTATCAGAATTTGGGAAGATTGGAGAAACTTAATTTTTTCTGCCCCAAAAAAAAAAAACGTAAGGGGTACCACTGTCGTTTTTTTTCGGGCCGAATTTTTGAGTTTCGATATCTCAGCTCTGGAAGGGGCTAGAGCCTCTATTTTTGCACTCAGGTCTAAGTCTCATGGCCCTCTATCAGAATTTGGGAAGATTGGAGAAACTTAAATTTTCGCCCAAAAAAAAAAAACGTAAGGGGTACCACTGTCGTTTTTTTTTTCGGGCCGAATTTTTGAGTTTTGATATCTCAGCTCTGGAAGGGGCTAGAGCCTCCATTTTTGGACTCAGGTCTAAGTCTCATGGCCCTCTATCAGAATCCAGAGTTTTGGGAAGATTGGAGAAACTTAATTTTTCGCCCCCAAAAAAAAAACGTAAGGGGTACCACTGTCGTTTTTTTTTTTGGGCCGAATTTTTGAGTTTCGATATCTCAGCTCTGGAAGGGGCTAGAGCCTCCATTTTTGCACTCAGGTCTAAGTCTCATGGCCCTCTACCAGAATTTGGGAAGATTGGAGAAACTTAATTTTTCGCCCAAAAAAAAAACGTAAGGGATACCACTGTTGTTGTTTTTTTCGGGCCGAATTTTTGAGTTTCGATATCTCAGCTCTGGAAGGGGCTAGAGCCTCCATTTTTGCACTCAGGTCTAAGTCTCATGGCCCTCTATCAGAATTTGGGAAGATTGGAGAAACTTAATTTTTCGCCCCCAAAAAAAACCGTAAGGGGTACCACTGTCGTTTTTTTTTTCAGGGCCGAATTTTTAAGTTTCGATATCTCAGCTCTGGAAGGGGCTAGAGCCTCCATTTTTGCACTCAGGTCTAAGTCTCATGGCCCTCTATCAGAATTTGGGAAGATTGGAGAAACTTAATTTTTCGCCCCCCAAAAAAAAAACGTAAGGGGTACCACTGTCGTTTTTTTTTTCGGGCCGAATTTTTGAGTTTCGATATCTCAGCTCTGGAAGGGGCTAGAGCCTCCATTTTTGCACTCAGGTCTAAGTCTCATGGCCCTCTATCAGAATTCGAGAAGATTGGAGAAACTTAATTTTTCGCCCAAAAAAAAACGTAAGGGGTACCACTGTCGTTTTTTTTTCGGGCCGAATTTTTGAGTTTCGATATCTCAGCTCTGGAAGGGGCTAGAGCCTCCATTTTTGCACTCAGGTCTAAGTCTCATGGCCCTCTATCAGAATTTGGGAAGATTGGAGAAACTTAATTTTTCGCCCAAAAAAAAAACGTAAGGGGTACCACTGTCGTTTTTTTTTCAGGGCCGAATTTTTGAGTTTCGATATCTCAGCTCTGGAAGGGGCTAGAGCCTCCATTTTTGCACTCAGGTCTAAGTCTCATGGCCCTCTATCAGAATTTGGGAAGATTGGAGAAACTTAATTTTTCGCCCCAAAAAAAAAAACGTAAGGGGTACCACTGTCGTTTTTTTTTCGGGCCGAATTTTTGAGTTTCGATATCTCAGCTCTGGAAGGGGCTAGAGCCTCCATTTTTGCACTCAGATCTAAGTCTCATGGCCCTCTATCAGAATTTGGGAAGATTGGAGAAACTTAATTTTTCGCCCAAAAAAAAAACGTAAGGGGTACCACTGTCCTTTTTTTTTCGGGCCGAATTTTTGAGTTTCGATATCTCAGCTCTGGTAGGGGCTAGAGCCTCCATTTTTGCACTCAGGTCTAAGTCTCATGGCCCTCTATCAGAATTTGGGAAGATTGGAGAAACTTAATTTTTCGCCCAAAAAAAAAACGTAAGGGGTACCACTGTCGTTTTTTTTTTGGGGCCGAATTTTTGAGTTTCGATATCTCAGCTCTGGAAGGGGCTAGAGCCTCCATTTTTGCACTCAGGTCTAAGTCTCATGGCCCTCTATCAGAATTTGGGAAGATTGGAGAAACTTAATTTTTTGCCCAAAAAAAAAAAACGTAAGGGGTACCACTGTCGTTTTTTTTTTCGGGCCGAATTTTTGAGTTTCGATATCTCAGCTCTGGAATGGGCTAGAGCCTCCATTTTTGCACTCAGGTCTAAGTCTCATGGCCCTCTATCAGAATTTGGTAAGATTGGAGAAACTTAATTTTTCGCCCAAAAAAAAAAAAAACGTAAGGGGTACCACTGTCGTTTTTTTTTCGGGCCGAATTTTTGAGTTTCGATATCTCAGCTCTGGAAGGGGCTAGAGCCTCCATTTTTGCACTCAGGTCTAAGTCTCATGGCCCTCTATCAGAATTTGGGAAGATTGGAGAAACTTAATTTTTCGCCCAAAAAAAAAACGTAAGGGGTACCACTGTCGTTTTTTTTTTCGGGCCGAATTTTTGAGTTTCGATATCTCAGCTCTGGAAGGGGCTAGAGCCTCCATTTTTGCACTCAGGTCTAAGTCTCATGGCCCTCTATCAGAATTTGGGAAGATTGGAGAAACTTAATTTTTTGCCCAAAAAAAAAAACGTAAGGGGTACCACTGTCGTTTTTTTTTTCGGGCCGAATTTTTGAGTTTCGATATCTCAGCTCTGGAAGGGGCTAGAGCCTCCATTTTTGCACTCAGGTCTAAGTCTCATGGCCCTCTATCAGAATTTGGGAAGATTGGAGAAACTTAATTTTTCGCCCAAAAAAAAAACGTAAGGGGTACCACTGTCGTTTTTTTTTTCGGGCCGAATTTTTGAGTTTCGATATCTCAGCTCTGGAAGGGGCTAGAGCCTCCATTTTTGCACTCAGGTCTAAGTCTCATGGCCCTCTATCAGAATTTGGGAAGATTGGAGAAACTTAATTTTTTGCCGAAAAAAAAAACGTAAGGGGTACCACTGTCGTTTTTTTTTTTTCGGGCCGAATTTTTGAGTTTCGATATCTCAGCTCTGGAATGGGCTAGAGCCTCCATTTTTGCACTCAGGTCTAAGTCTCATGGCCCTCTATCAGAATTTGGTAAGATTGGAGAAACTTAATTTTTCGCCCAAAAAAAAAAAACGTAAGGGGTACCACTGTCGTTTTTTTTTCGGGCCGAATTTTTGAGTTTCGATATCTCAGCTCTGGAAGGGGCTAGAGCCTCCATTTTTGCACTCAGGTCTAAGTCTCATGACCCTCTATCAGAATTTGGGACGATTGGAGAAACTTAATTTTTCGCCCAAAAAAAAAACGTAAGGGGTACCACTGTCGTTTTTTTTTCGGGCCGAATTTTTGAGTTTCGATATCTCAGCTCTGGAAGGGGCTAGAGCCTCCATTTTTGCACTCAGATCTAAGTCGCATGGCCCTCTATCAGAATTTGGGAAGATTGGAGAAACTTAATTTTTCGCCCAAAAAAAAAAACGTAAGGGGTACCATTGTCGTTTTTTTTTTCGGGCCGAATTTTTGAGTTTCGATATCTCAGCTCTGGAAGGGGCTAGAGCCTCCATTTTTGCACTCAGGTCTAAGTCTCATGGCCCTCTATCAGAATTTGGGAAGATTGAAGAAACTTAATCTTTCGCCCAAAAAAAAAACGTAAGGGGTACCACTGTCGTTTTTTTTTTCGGGCCGAATTTTTGAGTTTCGATATCTCAGCTCTGGAAGGGGCTAGAGCCTCCATTTTTGCACTCAGGTCTAAGTCTCATGGCCCTCTATCAGAATTTGGGAAGATTGGAGAAACTTAATTTTTTGCCCAAAAAAAAAACGTAAGGGGTACCACTGTCGTTTTTTTTTTCGGGCCGAATTTTTGAGTTTCGATATCTCAGCTCTGGAAGGGGCTAGAGCCTCTATTTTTGCACTCAGGTCTAAGTCTCATGGCCCTCTATCAGAATTTGGGAAGATTGGAGAAACTTAATTTTTCGCCCAAAAAAAAACGTAAGGGGTACCACTGTCGTTTTTTTTTCGGGCCGAATTTTTGAGTTTCGATATCTCAGCTCTGGAAGGGGCTAGAGCCTCCATTTTTGCACTCAGGTCTAAGTCTCATGGCCCTCTATCAGAATTTGGGAAGATTGGAGAAACTTCATTTTTTGCCCAAAAAAAAACCGTAAGGGGTACCACTGTCGTTTTTTTTTTTTCGGGCCGAATTTTTGAGTTTCGATATCTCAGCTCTGGAAGGGGCTAGAGCCTCCATTTTTGCACTCAGGTCTAAGTCTCATGGCCCTCTATCAGAATTTGGGACGATTGGAGAAACTTAATTTTTCGCCAAAAAAAAAAAAACGTAAGGGGTACCACTGTCGTTTTTTTTTTTCGGGCCGAATTTTTGAGTTTCGATATCTCAGCTCTGGAAGGGGCTAGAGCCTCCATTTTTGCACTCAGGTCTAAGTCTCATGGCCCTCTATCAGAATTTGGGAAGATTGGAGAAACTTAATTTTTTGCCCAAAAAAAAAAAACGTAAGGGGTACCACTGTCGTTTTTTTTTTCGGGCCGAATTTTTGAGTTTCGATATCTCAGCTCTGGAAGGGGCTAGAGCCTCCATTTTTGCACTCAGGTCTAAGTCTCATGGCCCTCTATCAGAATTTGGTAAGATTGGAGAAACTTAATTTTTTGCCCAAAAAAAAAACGTAAGGGGTACCACTGTCGTTTTTTTTTTGGGGCCGAATTTTTGAGTTTCGATATCTCAGCTCTGGAAGGGGCTAGAGCCTCCATTTTTGCACTCAGGTCTAAGTCTCATGGCCCTCTATCAGAATTTGGGAAGATTGGAGAAACTTAATTTTTCGCCCAAAAAAAAAACGTAAGGGGTACCACTGTCGTTTTTTTTTTTTCGGGCCGAATTTTTGAGTTTCGATATCTCAGCTCTGGAAGGGGCTAGAGCCTCCATTTTTGCACTCAGGTCTAAGTCTCATGGCCCTCTATCAGAATTTGGGAAGATTGGAGAAACTTAATTTTTCGCCCAAAAAAAAAACGTAAGGGGTACCACTGTCGTTTTTTTTTTTCGGGCCGAATTTTTGAGTTTCGATATCTCAGCTCTGGAAGGGGCTAGAGCCTCCATTTTTGCACTCAGGTCTAAGTCTCATGGCCCTCTACCAGAATTTGGGAAGATTGGAGAAACTTAATTTTTCGCCCAAAAAAAAAAACGTAAGGGGTACCACTGTCGTTTTTTTTTCGGGCCGAATTTTTGAGTTTCGATATCTCAGCTCTGGAAGGGGCTAGAGCCTCCATTTTTGCACTCAGGTCTAAGTCTCATGGCCCTCTATCAGAATTCGAGAAGATCGGAGAAACTTAATTTTTCGCCCAAAAAAAAACGTAAGGGGTACCACTGTCGTTTTTTTTTCGGGCCGAATTTTTGAGTTTCGATATCTCAGCTCTGGAAGGGGCTAGAGCCTCCATTTTTGCACTCAGGTCTAAGTCTCATGGCCCTCTATCAGAATTTGGGAAGATTGGAGAAACTTAATTTTTTGCCCAAAAAAAAAAACGTAATGGGTACCACTGTCGTTTTTTTTTTCGGGCCGAATTTTTGAGTTTCGATATCTCAGCTCTGGAAGGGGCTAGAGCCTCCATTTTTGCACTCAGGTCTAAGTCTCATGGCCCTCTATCAGAATTCGAGAAGATCGGAGAAACTTAATTTTTCGCCCAAAAAAAAACGTAAGGGGTACCACTGTCGTTTTTTTTTCGGGCCGAATTTTTGAGTTTCGATATCTCAGCTCTGGAAGGGGCTAGAGCCTCCATTTTTGCACTCAGGTCTAAGTCTCATGGCCCTCTATCAGAATTTGGGAAGATTGGAGAAACTTAATTTTTTCTGCCCCAAAAAAAAAAAACGTAAGGGGTACCACTGTCGTTTTTTTTCGGGCCGAATTTTTGAGTTTCGATATCTCAGCTCTGGAAGGGGCTAGAGCCTCTATTTTTGCACTCAGGTCTAAGTCTCATGGCCCTCTATCAGAATTTGGGAAGATTGGAGAAACTTAAATTTTCGCCCAAAAAAAAAAACGTAAGGGGTACCACTGTCGTTTTTTTTTTCGGGCCGAATTTTTGAGTTTTGATATCTCAGCTCTGGAAGGGGCTAGAGCCTCCATTTTTGGACTCAGGTCTAAGTCTCATGGCCCTCTATCAGAATCCAGAGTTTTGGGAAGATTGGAGAAACTTAATTTTTCGCCCCAAAAAAAAAAAACGTAAGGGGTACCACTGTCGTTTTTTTTTTTGGGCCGAATTTTTGAGTTTCGATATCTCAGCTCTGGAAGGGGCTAGAGCCTCCATTTTTGCACTCAGGTCTAAGTCTCATGGCCCTCTACCAGAATTTGGGAAGATTGGAGAAACTTAATTTTTTGCCCAAAAAAAAAACGTAAGGGGTACCACTGTCGTTTTTTTTTTGGGGCCGAATTTTTGAGTTTCGATATCTCAGCTCTGGAAGGGGCTAGAGCCTCCATTTTTGCACTCAGGTCTAAGTCTCATGGCCCTCTATCAGAATTTGGGAAGATTGGAGAAACTTAATTTTTCGCCCAAAAAAAAAACGTAAGGGGTACCACTGTCGTTTTTTTTTTTCGGGCCGAATTTTTGAGTTTCGATATCTCAGCTCTGGAAGGGGCTAGAGCCTCCATTTTTGCACTCAGGTCTAAGTCTCATGGCCCTCTATCAGAATTTGGGAAGATTGGAGAAACTTAATTTTTTGCCCAAAAAAAAAACGTAAGGGGTACCACTGTCGTTTTTTTTTTGGGGCCGAATTTTTGAGTTTCGATATCTCAGCTCTGGAAGGGGCTAGAGCCTCCATTTTTGCACTCAGGTCTAAGTCTCATGGCCCTCTATCAGAATTTGGGAAGATTGGAGAAACTTAATTTTTCGCCCAAAAAAAAAACGTAAGGGGTACCACTGTCGTTTTTTTTTTTTCGGGCCGAATTTTTGAGTTTCGATATCTCAGCTCTGGAAGGGGCTAGAGCCTCCATTTTTGCACTCAGGTCTAAGTCTCATGGCCCTCTATCAGAATTTGGGAAGATTGGAGAAACTTAATTTTTCGCCCAAAAAAAAAACGTAAGGGGTACCACTGTCGTTTTTTTTTTCGGGCCGAATTTTTGAGTTTCGATATCTCAGCTCTGGAAGGGGCTAGAGCCTCCATTTTTGCACTCAGGTCTAAGTCTCATGGCCCTCTACCAGAATTTGGGAAGATTGGAGAAACTTAATTTTTCGCCCAAAAAAAAAAACGTAAGGGGTACCACTGTCGTTTTTTTTTTCGGGCCGAATTTTTGAGTTTCGATATCTCAGCTCTGGAAGGGGCTAGAGCCTCCATTTTTGCACTCAGGTCTAAGTCTCATGGCCCTCTATCAGAATTCGAGAAGATCGGAGAAACTTAATTTTTCGCCCAAAAAAAAACGTAAGGGGTACCACTGTCGTTTTTTTTTCGGGCCGAATTTTTGAGTTTCGATATCTCAGCTCTGGAAGGGGCTAGAGCCTCCATTTTTGCACTCAGGTCTAAGTCTCATGGCCCTCTATCAGAATTTGGGAAGATTGGAGAAACTTAATTTTTTGCCCAAAAAAAAAAACGTAATGGGTACCACTGTCGTTTTTTTTTTCGGGCCGAATTTTTGAGTTTCGATATCTCAGCTCTGGAAGGGGCTAGAGCCTCCATTTTTGCACTCAGGTCTAAGTCTCATGGCCCTCTATCAGAATTCGAGAAGATCGGAGAAACTTAATTTTTCGCCCAAAAAAAAACGTAAGGGGTACCACTGTCGTTTTTTTTTCGGGCCGAATTTTTGAGTTTCGATATCTCAGCTCTGGAAGGGGCTAGAGCCTCCATTTTTGCACTCAGGTCTAAGTCTCATGGCCCTCTATCAGAATTTGGGAAGATTGGAGAAACTTAATTTTTTCTGCCCCAAAAAAAAAAAACGTAAGGGGTACCACTGTCGTTTTTTTTCGGGCCGAATTTTTGAGTTTCGATATCTCAGCTCTGGAAGGGGCTAGAGCCTCTATTTTTGCACTCAGGTCTAAGTCTCATGGCCCTCTATCAGAATTTGGGAAGATTGGAGAAACTTAAATTTTCGCCCAAAAAAAAAAACGTAAGGGGTACCACTGTCGTTTTTTTTTTCGGGCCGAATTTTTGAGTTTTGATATCTCAGCTCTGGAAGGGGCTAGAGCCTCCATTTTTGGACTCAGGTCTAAGTCTCATGGCCCTCTATCAGAATCCAGAGTTTTGGGAACATTGGAGAAACTTAATTTTTCGCCCCAAAAAAAAAAACGTAAGGGGTACCACTGTCGTTTTTTTTTTTGGGCCGAATTTTTGAGTTTCGATATCTCAGCTCTGGAAGGGGCTAGAGCCTCCATTTTTGCACTCAGGTCTAAGTCTCATGGCCCTCTACCAGAATTTGGGAAGATTGGAGAAACTTAATTTTTCGCCCAAAAAAAAAACGTAAGGGATACCACTGTTGTTGTTTTTTTCGGGCCGAATATTTGAGTTTCGATATCTCAGCTCTGGAAGGGGCTAGAGCCTCCATTTTTGCACTCAGGTCTAAGTCTCATGGCCCTCTATCAGAATTTGGGAAGATTGGAGAAACTTAATTTTTCGCCCCAAAAAAAAAACGTAAGGGGTACCACTGTCGTTTTTTTTTTCAGGGCCGAATTTTTGAGTTTCGATATCTCAGCTCTGGAAGGGGCTAGAGCCTCCATTTTTGCACTCAGGTCTAAGTCTCATGGCCCTCTATCAGAATTTGGGAAGATTGGAGAAACTTAATTTTTCGCCCCCCCAAAAAAAAACGTAAGGGGTACCACTGTCGTTTTTTTTTTCGGGCCGAATTTTTGAGTTTCGATATCTCAGCTCTGGAAGGGGCTAGAGCCTCCATTTTTGCACTCAGGTCTAAGTCTCATGGCCCTCTATCAGAATTCGAGAAGATTGGAGAAACTTAATTTTTCGCCCAAAAAAAAACGTAAGGGGTACCACTGTCGTTTTTTTTTCGGGCCGAATTTTTGAGTTTCGATATCTCAGCTCTGGAAGGGGCTAGAGCCTCCATTTTTGCACTCAGGTCTAAGTCTCATGGCCCTCTATCAGAATTTGGGAAGATTGGAGAAACTTAATTTTTTGCCCAAAAAAAAAACGTAAGGGGTACCACTGTCGTTTTTTTTTTCAGGGCCGAATTTTTGAGTTTCGATATCTCAGCTCTGGAAGGGGCTAGAGCCTCCATTTTTGCACTCAGGTCTAAGTCTCATGGCCCTCTATCAGAATTTGGGAAGATTGGAGAAACTTAATTTTTCGCCCAAAAAAAAAAAAACGTAAGGGGTACCACTGTCGTTTTTTTTTCGGGCCGAATTTTTGAGTTGCGATATCTCAGCTCTGGAAGGGGCTAGAGCCTCCATTTTTGCACTCAGGTCTAAGTCTCATGGCCCTCTATCAGAATTTGGGAAGATTGGAGAAACTTAATTTTTCGCCCAAAAAAAAACGTAAGGGGTACCACTGTCGTTTTTTTTTCGGGCCGAATTTTTGAGTTTCGATATCTCAGCTCTGGAAGGGGCTAGAGCCTCCATTTTTGCACTCAGGTCTAAGTCTCATGGCCCTCTATCAGAATTTGGGAAGATTGGAGAAACTTAATTTTTTGCCCAAAAAAAAAACGTAAGGGGTACCACTGTCGTTTTTTTTTTCAGGGCCGAATTTTTGAGTTTCGATATCTCAGCTCTGGAAGGGGCTAGAGCCTCCATTTTTGCACTCAGGTCTAAGTCTCATGGCCCTCTATCAGAATTTGGGAAGATTGGAGAAACTTAATTTTTTGCCCAAAAAAAAAAACGTAATGGGTACCACTGTCGTTTTTTTTTCGGGCCGAATTTTTGAGTTTCGATATCTCAGCTCTGGAAGGGGCTAGAGCCTCCATTTTTGCACTCAGGTCTAAGTCTCATGGCCCTCTATCAGAATTTGGGAAGATTGGAGAAACTTAATTTTTTCTGCCCCCCAAAAAAAAACGTAAGGGGTACCACTGTCGTTTTTTTTCGGGCCGAATTTTTGAGTTTCGATATCTCAGCTCTGGAAGGGGCTAGAGCCTCTATTTTTGCACTCAGGTCTAAGTCTCATGGCCCTCTATCAGAATTTGGGAAGATTGGAGAAACTTAAATTTTCGCCCAAAAAAAAAACGTAAGGGATACCACTGTTGTTGTTTTTTTCGGGCCGAATATTTGAGTTTCGATATCTCAGCTCTGGAAGGGGCTAGAGCCTCCATTTTTGCACTCAGGTCTAAGTCTCATGGCCCTCTATCAGAATTTGGGAAGATTGGAGAAACTTAATTTTTCGCCCCAAAAAAAAACGTAAGGGGTACCACTGTCGTTTTTTTTTTCAGGGCCGAATTTTTGAGTTTCGATATCTCAGCTCTGGAAGGGGCTAGAGCCTCCATTTTTGCACTCAGGTCTAAGTCTCATGGCCCTCTATCAGAATTTGGGAAGATTGGAGAAACTTAATTTTTCGCCCCCCAAAAAAAAAACGTAAGGGGTACCACTGTCGTTTTTTTTTTCGGGCCGAATTTTTGAGTTTCGATATCTCAGCTCTGGAAGGGGCTAGAGCCTCCATTTTTGCACTCAGGTCTAAGTCTCATGGCCCTCTATCAGAATTCGAGAAGATTGGAGAAACTTAATTTTTCGCCCAAAAAAAAACGTAAGGGGTACCACTGTCGTTTTTTTTTTCGGGCCGAATTTTTGAGTTTCGATATCTCAGCTCTGGAAGGGGCTAGAGCCTCCATTTTTGCACTCAGGTCTAAGTCTCATGGCCCTCTATCAGAATTTGGGAAGATTGGAGAAACTTAATTTTTTGCCCAAAAAAAAAACGTAAGGGGTACCACTGTCGTTTTTTTTTTCAGGGCCGAATTTTTGAGTTTCGATATCTCAGCTCTGGAAGGGGCTAGAGCCTCCATTTTTGCACTCAGGTCTAAGTCTCATGGCCCTCTATCAGAATTTGGGAAGATTGGAGAAACTTAATTTTTCGCCCAAAAAAAAAAAAACGTAAGGGGTACCACTGTCGTTTTTTTTTCGGGCCGAATTTTTGAGTTGCGATATCTCAGCTCTGGAAGGGGCTAGAGCCTCCATTTTTGCACTCAGGTCTAAGTCTCATGGCCCTCTATCAGAATTTGGGAAGATTGGAGAAACTTAATTTTTCGCCCAAAAAAAAACGTAAGGGGTACCACTGTCGTTTTTTTTTCGGGCCGAATTTTTGAGTTGCGACATCTCAGCTCTGGAAGGGGCTAGAGCCTCCATTTTTGCACTCGGGTCTAAGTCTCATGGCCCTCTACCAGAATTTGGGAAGATTGGAGAAACTTAATTTTTCGCCCAAAAAAAAAAACGTAAGGGGTACCACTGTCGTTTTTTTTTCGGGCCGAATTTTTGAGTTTTGATGTCTCAGCTCTGGAAGGGGCTAGAGCCTCCATTTTTGCACTCAGGTCTAAGTCTCATGGCCCTCTATCAGAATTTGGGAAGATTGGAGAAACTTAATTTTTCGCCCAAAAAAAAACGTAAGGGGTACCACTGTCGTTTTTTTTTTCGGGCCGAATTTTTGAGTTTCGATATCTAAGCTCTGGAAGGGGCTAGAGCCTCCATTTTTGCACTCAGGTCTAAGTCTCATGGCCCTCTATCAGAATTCGGGAAGATTGGAGAAACTTAATTTTTCGCCCAAAAAAAAACGTAAGGGGTACCACTGTCGTTTTTTTTTTCGGGCCGAATTTTTGAGTTTCGACATCTCAGCTCTGGAAGGGGCTAGAGCCTCCATTTTTGCACTCAGGTCTAAGTCTCATGGCCCTCTATCAGAATTTGGGAAGATTGGAGAAACTTAATTTTTCGCCCAAAAAAAAAACGTAAGGGGTACCACTGTCGTTTTTTTTTCGGGCCGAATTTTTGAGTTTTGATATCTCAGCTCTGGAAGGGGCTAGAGCCTCCATTTTTGCACTCAGGTCTAAGTCTCATGGCCCTCTATCAGAATCCAGAGTTTTGGGAAGATTGGAGAAACTTAATTTTTCGCCCCAAAAAAAAAAACGTAAGGGGTACCACTGTCGTTTTTTTTTTTCGGGCCGAATTTTTGAGTTTCGATATCTCAGCTCTGGAAGGGGCTAGAGCCTCCATTTTTGCACTCAGGTCTAAGTCTCATGGCCCTCTACCAGAATTTGGGAAGATTGGAGAAACTTAATTTTTCGCCCAAAAAAAAACCGTAAGGGGTACCACTGTTGTTGTTTTTTTCGGGCCGAATTTTTGAGTTTCGATATCTCAGCTCTGGAAGGGGCTAGAGCCTCCATTTTTGCACTCAGGTCTAAGTCTCATGGCCCTCTATCAGAATTTGGGAAGATTGGAGAAACTTAATTTTTCGCCCCAAAAAAAAACGTAAGGGGTACCACTGTCGTTTTTTTTTTCAGGGCCGAATTTTTGAGTTTCGATATCTCATCTCTGGAAGGGGCTAGAGCCTCCATTTTTGCACTCAGGTCTAAGTCTCATGGCCCTCTATCAGAATTTGGGAAGATTGGAGAAACTTAATTTTTCGCCCAAAAAAAAAAAACGTAAGGGGTACCACTGTCGTTTTTTTTTCGGGCCGAATTTTTGAGTTTCGATATCTCAGCTCTGGAAGGGGCTAGAGCCTCCATTTTTGCACTCAGGTCTAAGTCTCATGGCCCTCTATCAGAATTTGGGAAGATTGGAGAAACTTAATTTTTCGCCCCCCCAAAAAAAAAACGTAAGGGGTACCACTGTCGTTTTTTTTTTCGGGCCGAATTTTTGAGTTTCGATATCTCAGCTCTGGAAGGGGCTAGAGCCTCCATTTTTGCACTCAGGTCTAAGTCTCATGGCCCTCTATCAGAATTCGGGAAGATTGGAGAAACTTAATTTTTCGCCCAAAAAAAAACGTAAGGGGTACCACTGTCGTTTTTTTTTCGGGCCGAATTTTTGAGTTTCGATATCTCAGCTCTGGAAGGGGCTAGAGCCTCCATTTTTGCACTCAGGTCTAAGTCTCATGGCCCTCTACCAGAATTTGGGAAGATTGGAGAAACTTAATTTTTCGCCCAAAAAAAAAACGTAAGGGGTACCACTGTCGTTTTTTTTTTCGGGCCGAATTTTTGAGTTTCGATATCTCAGCTCTGGAAGGTGCTAGAGCCTCCATTTTTGCACTGAGGTCTAAGTCTCATGGCCCTCTATCAGAATTTGGGAAGATTGGAGAAACTTAATTTTTCGCCCCAAAAAAAAAAACGTAAGGGGTACCACTGTCGTTTTTTTTTCGGGCCGAATTTTTGAGTTTCGATATCTCAGCTCTGGAAGGGGCTAGAGCCTCCATTTTTGCACTCAGGTCTAAGTCTCATGGCCCTCTATCAGAATTTGGGAAGATTGGAGAAACTTAATTTTTTGCCCAAAAAAAAACGTAAGGGGTACCACTGTCGTTTTTTTTTCGGGCCGAATTTTTGAGTTTCGATATCTCAGCTCTGGAAGGGGCTAGAGCCTCCATTTTTGCACTCAGGTCTAAGTCTCATGGCCCTCTATCAGAATTTGGGAAGATTGGAGAAACTTAATTTTTCGCCCCCCCAAAAAAAACGTAAGGGGTACCACTGTCGTTTTTTTTTTTCAGGGCCGAATTTTTGAGTTTCGATATCTCAGCTCTGGAAGGGGCTAGAGCCTCCATTTTTGCACTCAGGTCTAAGTCTCATGGCCCTCTATCAGAATTTGGGAAGATTGGAGAAACTTAATTTTTCGCCCAAAAAAAAAAAACGTAAGGGGTACCACTGTCGTTTTTTTTTCGGGCCGAATTTTTGAGTTGCGATATCTCAGCTCTGGAAGGGGCTAGAGCCTCCATTTTTGCACTCAGGTCTAAGTCTCATGGCCCTCTACCAGAATTTGGGAAGATTGGAGAAACTTAATTTTTCGCCCAAAAAAAAAAACGTAAGGGGTACCACTGTCGTTTTTTTTTCGGGCCGAATTTTTGAGTTTCGATATCTCAGCTCTGGAAGGGGCTAGAGCCTCCATTTTTGCACTCAGGTCTAAGTCTCATGGCCCTCTATCAGAATTTGGGAAGATTGGAGAAACTTAATTTTTCGCCCAAAAAAAAAACGTAAGGGGTACCACTGTCGTTTTTTTTTCGGGCCGAATTTTTGAGTTTCGATATCTCAGCTCTGGAAGGGGCTAGAGCCTCCATTTTTGCACTCAGATCTAAGTCTCATGGCCCTCTATCAGAATTTGGGAAGATTGGAGAAACTTAATTTTTCGCCCAAAAAAAAAACGTAAGGGGTACCACTGTCGTTTTTTTTTCGGGCCGAATTTTTGAGTTTCGATATCTCAGCTCTGGTAGGGGCTAGAGCCTCCATTTTTGCACTCAGGTCTAAGTCTCATGGCCCTCTATCAGAATTTGGGAAGATTGGAGAAACTTAATTTTTCGCCCAAAAAAAAAAACGTAAGGGGTACCACTGTCGTTTTTTTTCGGGCCGAATTTTTGAGTTTCGATATCTCAGCTCTGGAAGGGGCTAGAGCCTCCATTTTTGCACTCAGGTCTAAGTCTCATGGCCCTCTATCAGAATTTGGGAAGATTGGAGAAACTTAATTTTTCGCCCCCCCAAAAAAAACGTAAGGGGTACCACTGTCGTTTTTTTTTTCAGGGCCGAATTTTTGAGTTTCGATATCTCAGCTCTGGAAGGGGCTAGAGCCTCCATTTTTGCACTCAGGTCTAAGTCTCATGGCCCTCTATCAGAATTTGGGAAGATTGGAGAAACTTAATTTTTCGCCCAAAAAAAAAAAACGTAAGGGGTACCACTGTCGTTTTTTTTTCGGGCCGAATTTTTGAGTTGCGATATCTCAGCTCTGGAAGGGGCTAGAGCCTCCATTTTTGCACTCAGGTCTAAGTCTCATGGCCCTCTACCAGAATTTGGGAAGATTGGAGAAACTTAATTTTTCGCCCAAAAAAAAAAACGTAAGGGGTACCACTGTCGTTTTTTTTTCGGGCCGAATTTTTGAGTTTCGATATCTCAGCTCTGGAAGGGGCTAGAGCCTCCATTTTTGCACTCAGGTCTAAGTCTCATTGCCCTCTATCAGAATTTGGGAAGATTGGAGAAACTTAATTTTTCGCCCAAAAAAAAAACGTAAGGGGTACCACTGTCGTTTTTTTTTCGGGCCGAATTTTTGAGTTTCGATATCTCAGCTCTGGAAGGGGCTAGAGCCTCCATTTTTGCACTCAGATCTAAGTCTCATGGCCCTCTATCAGAATTTGGGAAGATTGGAGAAACTTAATTTTTCGCCCAAAAAAAAAACGTAAGGGGTACCACTGTCGTTTTTTTTTCGGGCCGAATTTTTGAGTTTCGATATCTCAGCTCTGGTAGGGGCTAGAGCCTCCATTTTTGCACTCAGGTCTAAGTCTCATGGCCCTCTATCAGAATTTGGGAAGATTGGAGAAACTTAATTTTTCGCCCAAAAAAAAAAACGTAAGGGGTACCACTGTCGTTTTTTTTCGGGCCGAATTTTTGAGTTTCGATATCTCAGCTCTGGAAGGGGCTAGAGCCTCCATTTTTGCACTCAGGTCTAAGTCTCACGGCCCTCTATCAGAATTTGGGACGATTGGAGAAACTTAATTTTTTGCCCAAAAAAAAAACGTAAGGGGTACCACTGTCGTTTTTTTTTTCGGGCCGAATTTTTGAGTTTCGATATCTCAGCTCTGGAATGGGCTAGAGCCTCCATTTTTGCACTCAGGTCTAAGTATCATGGCCCTCTATCAGAATTTGGTAAGATTGGAGAAACTTAATTTTTCGCCCAAAAAAAAAACGTAAGGGGTACCACTGTCGTTTTTTTTTCGGGCCGAATTTTTGAGTTTCGATATCTCAGCTCTGGAAGGGGCTAGAGCCTCCATTTTTGCACTCAGGTCTAAGTCTCATGGCCCTCTATCAGAATTTGGTAAGATTGGAGAAACTTAATTTTTTGCCCAAAAAAAAAACGTAAGGGGTACCACTGTCGTTTTTTTTTTCGGGCCGAATTTTTGAGTTTCGATATCTCAGCTCTGGAAGGGGCTAGAGCCTCCATTTTTGCACTCAGGTCTAAGTCTCATGGCCCTCTATCAGAATTTGGGAAGATTGGAGAAACTTAATTTTTCGCCCCAAAAAAAAAACGTAAGGGGTACCACTGTCGTTTTTTTTTCGGGCCGAATTTTTGAGTTTCGATATCTCAGCTCTGGAAGGGGCTAGAGCCTCCATTTTTGCACTCAGATCTAAGTCTCATGGCCCTCTATCAGAATTTGGGAAGATTGGAGAAACTTAATTTTTCGCCCAAAAAAAAAACGTAAGGGGTACCACTGTCGTTTTTTTTTTCGGGCCGAATTTTTGAGTTTCGATATCTCAGCTCTGGTAGGGGCTAGAGCCTCCATTTTTGCACTCAGGTCTAAGTCTCATGGCCCTCTATCAGAATTTGGGAAGATTGGAGAAACTTAATTTTTCGCCCAAAAAAAAAACGTAAGGGGTACCACTGTCGTTTTTTTTTTGGGGCCGAATTTTTGAGTTTCGATATCTCAGCTCTGGAAGGGGCTAGAGCCTCCATTTTTGCACTCAGATCTAAGTCTCATGGCCCTCTATCAGAATTTGGGAAGATTGGAGAAACTTAATTTTTCGCCCAAAAAAAAAACGTAAGGGGTACCACTGTCGTTTTTTTTTCGGGCCGAATTTTTGAGTTTCGATATCTCAGCTCTGGTAGGGGCTAGAGCCTCCATTTTTGCACTCAGGTCTAAGTCTCATGGCCCTCTATCAGAATTTGGGAAGATTGGAGAAACTTAATTTTTCGCCCAAAAAAAAAAACGTAAGGGGTACCACTGTCGTTTTTTTTCGGGCCGAATTTTTGAGTTTCGATATCTCAGCTCTGGAAGGGGCTAGAGCCTCCATTTTTGCACTCAGGTCTAAGTCTCACGGCCCTCTATCAGAATTTGGGACGATTGGAGAAACTTAATTTTTCGCCCCAAAAAAAAAAAACGTAAGGGGTACCACTGTCGTTTTTTTTTCGGGCCGAATTTTTGAGTTTCGATATCTCAGCTCTGGAAGGGGCTAGAGCCTCCATTTTTGCACTCAGGTCTAAGTCTCATGGCCCTCTATCAGAATTTGGGAAGATTGGAGAAACTTAATTTTTCGCCCCAAAATAAAAACGTAAGGGGTACCACTGTCGTTTTTTTTTTTCGGGCCGAATTTTTGAGTTTCGATATCTCAGCTCTGGAAGGGGCTAGAGCCTCCATTTTTGCACTCAGGTCTAAGTCTCATGGCCCTCTACCAGAATTTGGGAAGATTGGAGAAACTTAATTTTTCGCCCAAAAAAAAAAACGTAAGGGGTACCACTGTCGTTTTTTTTTGGGCCGAATTTTTGAGTTTCGATATCTCAGCTCTGGAAGGGGCTAGAGCCTCCATTTTTGCACTCAGGTCTAAGTCTCATGGCCCTCTATCAGAATTTGGGAAGATTGGAGAAACTTAATTTTTTGCCCAAAAAAAACGTAAGGGGTACCACTGTCGTTTTTTTTTCGGGCCGAATTTTTGAGTTTCGATATCTCAGCTCTGGAAGGGGCTAGAGCCTCCATTTTTGCACTCAGGTCTAAGTCTCATGGCCCTCTATCAGAATTTGGGAAGATTGGAGAAACTTAATTTTTCGCCCCCCCAAAAAAAACGTAAGGGGTACCACTGTCGTTTTTTTTTTTCAGGGCCGAATTTTTGAGTTTCGATATCTCAGCTCTGGAAGGGGCTAGAGCCTCCATTTTTGCACTCAGGTCTAAGTCTCATGGCCCTCTATCAGAATTTGGGAAGATTGGAGAAACTTAATTTTTCGCCCAAAAAAAAAAAACGTAAGGGGTACCACTGTCGTTTTTTTTTCGGGCCGAATTTTTGAGTTGCGATATCTCAGCTCTGGAAGGGGCTAGAGCCTCCATTTTTGCACTCAGGTCTAAGTCTCATGGCCCTCTACCAGAATTTGGGAAGATTGGAGAAACTTAATTTTTCGCCCAAAAAAAAAAACGTAAGGGGTACCACTGTCGTTTTTTTTTCGGGCCGAATTTTTGAGTTTCGATATCTCAGCTCTGGAAGGGGCTAGAGCCTCCATTTTTGCACTCAGGTCTAAGTCTCATGGCCCTCTATCAGAATTTGGGAAGATTGGAGAAACTTAATTTTTCGCCCAAAAAAAAACGTAAGGGGTACCACTGTCGTTTTTTTTTCGGGCCGAATTTTTGAGTTTCGATATCTCAGCTCTGGAAGGGGCTAGAGCCTCCATTTTTGCACTCAGATCTAAGTCTCATGGCCCTCTATCAGAATTTGGGAAGATTGGAGAAACTTAATTTTTCGCCCAAAAAAAAAACGTAAGGGGTACCACTGTCGTTTTTTTTTCGGGCCGAATTTTTGAGTTTCGATATCTCAGCTCTGGTAGGGGCTAGAGCCTCCATTTTTGCACTCAGGTCTAAGTCTCATGGCCCTCTATCAGAATTTGGGAAGATTGGAGAAACTTAATTTTTCGCCCAAAAAAAAAAACGTAAGGGGTACCACTGTCGTTTTTTTTCGGGCCGAATTTTTGAGTTTCGATATCTCAGCTCTGGAAGGGGCTAGAGCCTCCATTTTTGCACTCAGGTCTAAGTCTCATGGCCCTCTATCAGAATTTGGGAAGATTGGAGAAACTTAATTTTTCGCCCCCCCAAAAAAAACGTAAGGGGTACCACTGTCGTTTTTTTTTTCAGGGCCGAATTTTTGAGTTTCGATATCTCAGCTCTGGAAGGGGCTAGAGCCTCCATTTTTGCACTCAGGTCTAAGTCTCATGGCCCTCTATCAGAATTTGGGAAGATTGGAGAAACTTAATTTTTCGCCCAAAAAAAAAAAACGTAAGGGGTACCACTGTCGTTTTTTTTTCGGGCCGAATTTTTGAGTTGCGATATCTCAGCTCTGGAAGGGGCTAGAGCCTCCATTTTTGCACTCAGGTCTAAGTCTCATGGCCCTCTACCAGAATTTGGGAAGATTGGAGAAACTTAATTTTTCGCCCAAAAAAAAAAACGTAAGGGGTACCACTGTCGTTTTTTTTTCGGGCCGAATTTTTGAGTTTCGATATCTCAGCTCTGGAAGGGGCTAGAGCCTCCATTTTTGCACTCAGGTCTAAGTCTCATTGCCCTCTATCAGAATTTGGGAAGATTGGAGAAACTTAATTTTTCGCCCAAAAAAAAAACGTAAGGGGTACCACTGTCGTTTTTTTTTCGGGCCGAATTTTTGAGTTTCGATATCTCAGCTCTGGAAGGGGCTAGAGCCTCCATTTTTGCACTCAGATCTAAGTCTCATGGCCCTCTATCAGAATTTGGGAAGATTGGAGAAACTTAATTTTTCGCCCAAAAAAAAAACGTAAGGGGTACCACTGTCGTTTTTTTTTCGGGCCGAATTTTTGAGTTTCGATATCTCAGCTCTGGTAGGGGCTAGAGCCTCCATTTTTGCACTCAGGTCTAAGTCTCATGGCCCTCTATCAGAATTTGGGAAGATTGGAGAAACTTAATTTTTCGCCCAAAAAAAAAAACGTAAGGGGTACCACTGTCGTTTTTTTTCGGGCCGAATTTTTGAGTTTCGATATCTCAGCTCTGGAAGGGGCTAGAGCCTCCATTTTTGCACTCAGGTCTAAGTCTCACGGCCCTCTATCAGAATTTGGGACGATTGGAGAAACTTAATTTTTTGCCCAAAAAAAAAACGTAAGGGGTACCACTGTCGTTTTTTTTTTCGGGCCGAATTTTTGAGTTTCGATATCTCAGCTCTGGAATGGGCTAGAGCCTCCATTTTTGCACTCAGGTCTAAGTATCATGGCCCTCTATCAGAATTTGGTAAGATTGGAGAAACTTAATTTTTCGCCCAAAAAAAAAACGTAAGGGGTACCACTGTCGTTTTTTTTTCGGGCCGAATTTTTGAGTTTCGATATCTCAGCTCTGGAAGGGGCTAGAGCCTCCATTTTTGCACTCAGGTCTAAGTCTCATGGCCCTCTATCAGAATTTGGTAAGATTGGAGAAACTTAATTTTTTGCCCAAAAAAAAAACGTAAGGGGTACCACTGTCGTTTTTTTTTTCGGGCCGAATTTTTGAGTTTCGATATCTCAGCTCTGGAAGGGGCTAGAGCCTCCATTTTTGCACTCAGGTCTAAGTCTCATGGCCCTCTATCAGAATTTGGGAAGATTGGAGAAACTTAATTTTTCGCCCCAAAAAAAAAACGTAAGGGGTACCACTGTCGTTTTTTTTTCGGGCCGAATTTTTGAGTTTCGATATCTCAGCTCTGGAAGGGGCTAGAGCCTCCATTTTTGCACTCAGATCTAAGTCTCATGGCCCTCTATCAGAATTTGGGAAGATTGGAGAAACTTAATTTTTCGCCCAAAAAAAAAACGTAAGGGGTACCACTGTCGTTTTTTTTTTCGGGCCGAATTTTTGAGTTTCGATATCTCAGCTCTGGTAGGGGCTAGAGCCTCCATTTTTGCACTCAGGTCTAAGTCTCATGGCCCTCTATCAGAATTTGGGAAGATTGGAGAAACTTAATTTTTCGCCCAAAAAAAAAACGTAAGGGGTACCACTGTCGTTTTTTTTTTGGGGCCGAATTTTTGAGTTTCGATATCTCAGCTCTGGAAGGGGCTAGAGCCTCCATTTTTGCACTCAGATCTAAGTCTCATGGCCCTCTATCAGAATTTGGGAAGATTGGAGAAACTTAATTTTTCGCCCAAAAAAAAAACGTAAGGGGTACCACTGTCGTTTTTTTTTCGGGCCGAATTTTGGAGTTTCGATATCTCAGCTCTGGTAGGGGCTAGAGCCTCCATTTTTGCACTCAGGTCTAAGTCTCATGGCCCTCTATCAGAATTTGGGAAGATTGGAGAAACTTAATTTTTCGCCCAAAAAAAAAAACGTAAGGGGTACCACTGTCGTTTTTTTTCGGGCCGAATTTTTGAGTTTCGATATCTCAGCTCTGGAAGGGGCTAGAGCCTCCATTTTTGCACTCAGGTCTAAGTCTCACGGCCCTCTATCAGAATTTGGGACGATTGGAGAAACTTAATTTTTTGCCCAAAAAAAAAACGTAAGGGGTACCACTGTCGTTTTTTTTTTCGGGCCGAATTTTTGAGTTTCGATATCTCAGCTCTGGAATGGGCTAGAGCCTCCATTTTTGCACTCAGGTCTAAGTATCATGGCCCTCTATCAGAATTTGGTAAGATTGGAGAAACTTAATTTTTCGCCCAAAAAAAAAACGTAAGGGGTACCACTGTCGTTTTTTTTTCGGGCCGAATTTTTGAGTTTCGATATCTCAGCTCTGGAAGGGGCTAGAGCCTCCATTTTTGCACTCAGGTCTAAGTCTCATGGCCCTCTATCAGAATTTGGTAAGATTGGAGAAACTTAATTTTTTGCCCAAAAAAAAAACGTAAGGGGTACCACTGTCGTTTTTTTTTCGGGCCGAATTTTTGAGTTTCGATATCTCAGCTCTGGAAGGGGCTAGAGCCTCCATTTTTGCACTCAGGTCTAAGTCTCATGGCCCTCTATCAGAATTTGGGAAGATTGGAGAAACTTAATTTTTCGCCCCAAAAAAAAAACGTAAGGGGTACCACTGTCGTTTTTTTTTCGGGCCGAATTTTTGAGTTTCGATATCTCAGCTCTGGAAGGGGCTAGAGCCTCCATTTTTGCACTCAGATCTAAGTCTCATGGCCCTCTATCAGAATTTGGGAAGATTGGAGAAACTTAATTTTTCGCCCAAAAAAAAAACGTAAGGGGTACCACTGTCGTTTTTTTTTCGGGCCGAATTTTTGAGTTTCGATATCTCAGCTCTGGTAGGGGCTAGAGCCTCCATTTTTGCACTCAGGTCTAAGTCTCATGGCCCTCTATCAGAATTTGGGAAGATTGGAGAAACTTAATTTTTCGCCCAAAAAAAAAACGTAAGGGGTACCACTGTCGTTTTTTTTTTGGGGCCGAATTTTTGAGTTTCGATATCTCAGCTCTGGAAGGGGCTAGAGCCTCCATTTTTGCACTCAGGTCTAAGTCTCATGGCCCTCTATCAGAATTTGGGAAGATTGGAGAAACTAAATTTTTTGCCCAAAAAAAAAAAACGTAAGGGGTACCACTGTCGTTTTTTTTTCGGGCCGAATTTTTGAGTTTCGATATCTCAGAACTGGAATGGGCTAGAGCCTCCATTTTTGCACTCAGGTCTAAGTCTCATGGCCCTCTATCAGAATTTGGTAAGATTGGAGAAACTTAATTTTTCGCCCAAAAAAAAAAAACGTAAGGGGTACCACTGTCGTTTTTTTTTCGGGCCGAATTTTTGAGTTTCGATATCTCAGCTCTGGAAGGGGCTAGAGCCTCCATTTTTGCACTCAGGTCTAAGTCTCATGGCCCTCTATCAGAATTTGGGACGATTGGAGAAACTTAATTTTTCGCCCAAAAAAAAAAAACGTAAGGGGTACCACTGTCGTTTTTTTTTTTCGGGCCGAATTTTTGAGTTTCGATATCTCAGCTCTGGAAGGGGCTAGAGCCTCCATTTTTGCACTCAGGTCTAAGTCTCATGGCCCTCTATCAGAATTTGGGAAGATTGGAGAAACTTAATTTTTTGCCCAAAAAAAAAAACGTAAGGGGTACCACTGTCGTTTTTTTTTTCGGGCCGAATTTTTGAGTTTCGATATCTCAGCTCTGGAAGGGGCTAGAGCCTCCATTTTTGCACTCAGGTCTAAGTCTCATGGCCCTCTATCAGAATTTGGGAAGATTGGAGAAACTTAATTTTTCGCCCAAAAAAAAAAACGTAAGGGGTACCACTGTCGTTTTTTTTTCGGGCCGAATTTTTGAGTTTCGATATCTCAGCTCTGGAAGGGGCTAGAGCCTCCATTTTTGCACTCAGGTCTAAGTCTCATGGCCCTCTATCAGAATTTGGGAAGATTGGAGAAACTTAATTTTTTGCCCAAAAAAAAAAACGTAAGGGGTACCACTGTCGTTTTTTTTTTCGGGCCGAATTTTTGAGTTTCGATATCTCAGCTCTGGAATGGGCTAGAGCCTCCATTTTTGCACTCAGGTCTAAGTCTCATGGCCCTCTATCAGAATTTGGTAAGATTGGAGAAACTTAATTTTTCGCCCAAAAAAAAAAACGTAAGGGGTACCACTGTCGTTTTTTTTTCGGGCCGAATTTTTGAGTTTCGATATCTCAGCTCTGGAAGGGGCTAGAGCCTCCATTTTTGCACTCAGGTCTAAGTCTCATGACCCTCTATCAGAATTTGGGACGATTGGAGAAACTTAATTTTTCGCCCAAAAAAAAAACGTAAGGGGTACCACTGTCGTTTTTTTTTCGGGCCGAATTTTTGAGTTTCGATATCTCAGCTCTGGAAGGGGCTAGAGCCTCCATTTTTGCACTCAGGTCTAAGTCTCATGGCCCTCTATCAGAATTTGGGAAGATTGGAGAAACTTCATTTTTTGCCCAAAAAAAAAACGTAAGGGGTACCACTGTCGTTTTTTTTTTCGGGCCGAATTTTTGAGTTTCGATATCTCAGCTCTGGAAGGGTCTAGAGCCTCCATTTTTGCACTCAGGTCTAAGTCTCATGGCCCTCTATCAGAATTTGGTAAGATTGGAGAAACTTAATTTTTCGCCCAAAAAAAAAACGTAAGGGGTACCACTGTCGTTTTTTTTTTTTTTGGGCGAAAAATTAAGTTTCTCCAAACTTCCCAAATTATGATAGAGGGCCATGAGACTTAGACCTGAGTGCAAAAATGGAGGCTCTAGCCCCTTCCAGAGCTGAGATATCGAAACTCAAAAATTCGGCCCGAAAAAAAAAACGACAGTGGTACCCCTTACGTTTTTTTTTGGGGCGAAAAATTAAGTTTCTCCAATCTTCCCAAATTCTGATAGAGGGCCATGAGACTTAGACCTGAGTGCAAAAATGGAGGCTCTAGCCCCTTCCAGAGCTGAGATATCGAAACTCAAAAATTCGGCCCAAAAAAAACGACAGTGGTACCCCTTACGTTTTTTTTTTGGGTGAAAAATTAAGTTTCTCCAATCTTACCAAATTCTGATAGAGGGCCATGAGACTTAGACCTGAGTGCAAAAATGGAGGCTCTAGCCCCTTCCAGAGCTGAGATATCAAAATTCAAAAATTCGGCCCAAAAAAAAAACGACAGTGGTACCCCTTACGTTTTTTTTTGGGGGCGAAAAATTAAGTTTCTCCAATCTTCCCAAAACTCTGGATTCTGATAGAGGGCCATGAGACTTAGACCTGAGTGCAAAAATGGAGGCTCTAGCCCCTTCCAGAGCTGAGATATCTAAACTCAAAAATTTGGCCCGAAAAAAAAACGACAGTGGTACCCCTTACGTTTTTTTTTTTTGGGCGAAAAATTAAGTTTCTCCAATCTTCCCAAATTCTGATAGAGGGCCATGAGACTTAGACCTGAGTGCAAAAATGGAGGCTCTAGCCCCTTCCAGAGCTGAGATATAGAAACTCAAAAATTCGGCCCGAAAAAAAAAACGACAGTGGTACCCCTTACGTTTTTTTTGGGGGGCGAAAAATTAAGTTTCTCCAATCTTCCCAAAACTCTGGATTCTGATAGAGGGCCATGAGACTTAGACCTGAGTGCAAAAATGGAGGCTCTAGCCCCTTCCAGAGCTGAGATATCGAAACTCAAAAATTTGGCCCGAAAAAAAAACGACAGTGGTACCCCTTACGTTTTTTTTTTGGGGCGAAAAATTAAGTTTCTTCAATCTTCCCAAATTCTGATAGAGGGCCATGAGACTTAGACTTGAGTGCAAAAATGGAGGCTCTAGCCCCTTCCAGAGCTGAGATATCGAAACTCAAAAATTCGGCCCAAAAAAAAAACGTAAGGGGTACCACTGTCGTTTTTTTTTTTCGGGCCGAATTTTTGAGTGTCGATATCTCAGCTCTGGAATGGGCTAGAGCCTCCATTTTTGCACTCAGGTCTAAGTCTCATGGCCCTCTATCAGAATTTGGTAAGATTGGAGAAACTTAATTTTTCGCCCAAAAAAAAAAAACGTAAGGGGTACCACTGTCGTTTTTTTTTCGGGCCGAATTTTTGAGTTTCGATATCTCAGCTGTGGAAGGGGCTAGAGCCTCCATTTTTGCACTCAGGTCTAAGTCTCATGGCCCTCTATCAGAATTTGGGACGATTGGAGAAACTTAATTTTTCGCCCAAAAAAAAAAAACGTAAGGGGTACCACTGTCGTTTTTTTTTTCGGGCCGAATTTTTGAGTTTCGATATCTCAGCTCTGGAAGGGGCTAGAGCCTCCATTTTTGCACTCAGGTCTAAGTCTCATGGCCCTCTATCAGAATTTGGGAAGATTGGAGAAACTTAATTTTTCGCCCCAAAAAAAAAACGACAGTTGTACCCCTTACGGTTTTTTTTGGGGGCGAAAAATTAAGTTTCTCCAATCTTCCCAAAACTCTGGATTCTGATAGAGGGTCATGAGACTTAGACCTGAGTGCAAAAATGGAGGCTCTAGCCCCTTCCAGAGCTGAGATATCGAAACTCAAAAGTTCGGCCCGAAAAAAAAAACGACAGTGGTACCCCTTACGTTTTTTTTTTGGGCGAAAAATTAAGTTTCTCCAATCTTCCCAAATTCTGATAGAGGGCCATGAGACTTAGACCTGAGTGCAAAAATGGAGGCTCTAGCCCCTTCCAGAGCTGAGATATCGAAACTCAAAAATTCGGCCCGAAAAAAAAACGACAGTGGTACCCCTTACGTTTTTTTTTTTGGGCGAAAAATTAAGTTTCTCCAATCTTCCCAAATTCTGATAGAGGGCCATGAGACTTAGACCTGAGTGCAAAAATGGAGGCTCTAGCCCCTTCCAGAGCTGAGATATCGAAACTCAAAAATTCGGCCCGAAAAAAAAACGACAGTGGTACCCCTTACGTTTTTTTTTTTGGGCGAAAAATTAAGTTTCTCCAATCTTCCCAAATTCTGATAGAGGGCCATGAGACTTAGACCTGAGTGCAAAAATGGTGGCTCTAGCCCCTTCCAGAGCTGAGATATCGAAACCAAAAAATTCTGCCCGAAAAAAAAACAACAGTGGTACCCCTTACGTTTTTTTTTTTGGGTGAAAAATTAAGTTTCTCCAATCTTCCCAAATTCTGATAGAGGGCCATGAGACTTAGACCTGAGTGCAAAAATGGAGGCTCTAGCCCCTTCCAGAGCTGAGATATCGAAACTCAAAAATTCGGCCCGAAAAAAAAACGACAGTGGTACCCCTTACGTTTTTTTTGGGGGGGTGAAAAATTAAGTTTCTCCAATCTTCCCAAATTCTGATAGAGGGCCATGAGACTTAGACCTGAGTGCAAAAATGGAGGCTCTAGCCCCTTCCAGAGCTGAGATATAGAAACTCAAAAATTCGGCCCAAAAAAAAAACGACAGTGGTACCCCTTACGTTTTTTTTGGGGGGCGAAAAATTAAGTTTCTCCAATCTTCCCAAAACTCTGGATTCTGATAGAGGGCCATGAGACTTAGACCTGAGTGCAAAAATGGAGGCTCTAGCCCCTTCCAGAGCTGAGATATCGAAACTCAAAAATTTGGCCCGAAAAAAAAACGACAGTGGTACCCCTTACGTTTTTTTTGGGGGGTGAAAAATTAAGTTTCTCCAATCTTCCCAAATTCTGATAGAGGGCCATGAGACTTAGACCTGAGTGAAAAAATGGAGGCTCTAGCCCCTTCCAGAGCTGAGATATCGAAACTCAAAAATTCGGCCCAAAAAAAAAACGTAAGGGGTACCACTGTCGTTTTTTTTTTCGGGCCGAATTTTTGAGTTTCGATATCTCAGCTCTGGAATGGGCTAGAGCCTCCATTTTTGCACTCAGGTCTAAGTCTCATGGCCCTCTATCAGAATTTGGTAAGATTGGAGAAACTTAATTTTTCGCCCAAAAAAAAAAACGTAAGGGGTACCACTGTCGTTTTTTTTTCGGGCCGAATTTTTGAGTTTCGATATCTCAGCTCTGGAAGGGGCTAGAGCCTCCATTTTTGCACTCAGGTCTAAGTCTCATGGCCCTCTATCAGAATTTGGGACGATTGGAGAAACTTAATTTTTCGCCCAAAAAAAAAAACGTAAGGGGTACCACTGTCGTTTTTTTTTCAGGGCCGAATTTTTGAGTTTCGATATCTCAGCTCTGGAAGGGGCTAGAGCCTCCATTTTTGCACTCAGATCTAAGTCTCATGGCCCTCTATCAGAATTTGGGAAGATTGGAGAAACTTAATTTTTCGCCCAAAAAAAAAACGTAAGGGGTACCACTGTCGTTTTTTTTTCGGGCCGAATTTTTGAGTTTCGATATCTCAGCTCTGGAAGGGGCTAGAGCCTCCATTTTTGCACTCAGGTCTAAGTCTCATGGCCCTCTATCAGAATTTGGGAAGATTGGAGAAACTTAATTTTTCGCCCAAAAAAAAAAACGTAAGGGGTACCACTGTCGTTTTTTTTTTCGGGCCGAATTTTTGAGTTTCGATATCTCAGCTCTGGAAGGGGCTAGAGCCTCCATTTTTGCACTCAGGTCTAAGTCTCATGGCCCTCTATCAGAATTTGGTAAGATTGAAGAAACTTAATTTTTCGCCCAAAAAAAAAAAACGTAAGGGGTACCACTGTCGTTTTTTTTTCGGGCCGAATTTTTGAGTTTCGATATCTCAGCTCTGGAAGGGGCTAGAGCCTCCATTTTTGCACTCAGGTCTAAGCCTCATGGCCCTCTATCAGAATTTGGGACGATTGGAGAAACTTAATTTTTCGCCCAAAAAAAAAAACGTAAGGGGTACCACTGTCGTTTTTTTTTCGGGCCGAATTTTTGAGTTTCGATATCTCAGCTCTGGAAGGGGCTAGAGCCTCCATTTTTGCACTCAGATCTAAGTCTCATGGCCCTCTATCAGAATTTGGGAAGATTGGAGAAACTTAATTTTTTGCCCAAAAAAAAAACGTAAGGGGTACCACTGTCGTTTTTTTTTTCGGGCCGAATTTTTGAGTTTCGATATCTCAGCTCTGGATGGGGCTAGAGCCTCCATTTTTGCACTCAGGTCTAAGTCTCATGGTCCTCTATCAGAATTTGGGAAGATTGGAGAAACTTAATTTTTCGCCCAAAAAAAAAACGTAAGGGGTACCACTGTCGTTTTTTTTTTCGGGCCGAATTTTTGAGTTTCGATATCTCAGCTCTGGAAGGGGCTAGAGCCTCCATTTTTGCACTCAGGTCTAAGTCTCATGGCCCTCTATCAGAATTTGGGAAGATTGGAGAAACTTCATTTTTTGCCCAAAAAAAAAACGTAAGGGGTACCACTGTCGTTTTTTTTTTCGGGCCGAATTTTTGAGTTTCGATATCTCAGCTCTGGAAGGGGCTAGAGCCTCCATTTTTGCACTCAGGTCTAAGTCTCATGGCCCTCTATCAGAATTTGGGAAGATTGGAGAAACTTCATTTTTTGCCCAAAAAAAAAACGTAAGGGGTACCACTGTCGTTTTTTTTTTTCGGGCCGAATTTTTGAGTTTCGATATCTCAGCTCTGGAAGGGGCTAGAGCCTCCATTTTTGCACTCAGGTCTAAGTCTCATGGCCTTCTATCAGAATTTGGGAAGATTGGAGAAACTTAATTTTTTGCCCAAAAAAAAAAACGTAAGGGGTACCACTGTCGTTTTTTTTTTCGGGCCGAATTTTTGAGTTTCGATATCTCAGCTCTGGAAGGGGCTAGAGCCTCCATTTTTGCACTCAGGTCTAAGTCTCATGGCCCTCTATCAGAATTTGGGAAGATTGGAGAAACTTAATTTTTCGCCCAAAAAAAAAACGTAAGGGGTACCACTGTCGTTTTTTTTTCGGGCCGAATTTTTGAGTTTCGATATCTCAGCTCTGGAAGGGGCTAGAGCCTCCATTTTTGCACTCAGGTCTAAGTCTCATGGCCCTCTATCAGAATTTGGGAAGATTGGAGAAACTTCATTTTTTGCCCAAAAAAAAAACGTAAGGGGTACCACTGTCGTTTTTTTTTCGGGCCGAATTTTTGAGTTTCGATATCTCAGCTCTGGAAGGGTCTAGAGCCTCCATTTTTGCACTCAGGTCTAAGTCTCATGGCCCTCTATCAGAATTTGGTAAGATTGGAGAAACTTAATTTTTCGCCCAAAAAAAAAACGTAAGGGGTACCACTGTCGTTTTTTTTTTTTTGGGCGAAAAATTAAGTTTCTCCAAACTTCCCAAATTATGATAGAGGGCCATGAGACTTAGACCTGAGTGCAAAAATGGAGGCTCTAGCCCCTTCCAGAGCTGAGATATCGAAACTCAAAAATTCGGCCCGAAAAAAAAAACGACAGTGGTACCCCTTACGTTTTTTTTTTGGGCGAAAAATTAAGTTTCTCCAATCTTCCCAAATTCTGATAGAGGGCCATGAGACTTAGACCTGAGTGCAAAAATGGAGGCTCTAGCCCCTTCCAGAGCTGAGATATCGAAACTCAAAAATTCGGCCCAAAAAAAACGACAGTGGTACCCCTTACGTTTTTTTTTTTGGGTGAAAAATTAAGTTTCTCCAATCTTACCAAATTCTGATAGAGGGCCATGAGACTTAGACCTGAGTGCAAAAATGGAGGCTCTAGCCCCTTCCAGAGCTGAGATATCAAAATTCAAAAATTCGGCCCAAAAAAAAAACGACAGTGGTACCCCTTACGTTTTTTTTTGGGGGCGAAAAATTAAGTTTCTCCAATCTTCCCAAAACTCTGGATTCTGATAGAGGGCCATGAGACTTAGACCTGAGTGCAAAAATGGAGGCTCTAGCCCCTTCCAGAGCTGAGATATCTAAACTCAAAAATTTGGCCCGAAAAAAAAACGACAGTGGTACCCCTTACGTTTTTTTTTTTTGGGCGAAAAATTAAGTTTCTCCAATCTTCCCAAATTCTGATAGAGGGCCATGAGACTTAGACCTGAGTGCAAAAATGGAGGCTCTAGCCCCTTCCAGAGCTGAGATATAGAAACTCAAAAATTCGGCCCGAAAAAAAAAACGACAGTGGTACCCCTTACGGTTTTTTTTGGGGGCGAAAAATTAAGTTTCTCCAATCTTCCCAAAACTCTGGATTCTGATAGAGGGCCATGAGACTTAGACCTGAGTGCAAAAATGGAGGCTCTAGCCCCTTCCAGAGCTGAGATATCGAAACTCAAAAATTTGGCCCGAAAAAAAAACGACAGTGGTACCCCTTACGTTTTTTTTTTGGGGCGAAAAATTAAGTTTCTCCAATCTTCCCAAATTCTGATAGAGGGCCATGAGACTTAGACTTGAGTGCAAAAATGGAGGCTCTAGCCCCTTCCAGAGCTGAGATATCGAAACTCAAAAATTCGGCCCAAAAAAAAAACGTAAGGGGTACCACTGTCGTTTTTTTTTTCGGGCCGAATTTTTGAGTTTCGATATCTCAGCTCTGGAATGGGCTAGAGCCTCCATTTTTGCACTCAGGTCTAAGTCTCATGGCCCTCTATCAGAATTTGGTAAGATTGGAGAAACTTAATTTTTCGCCCAAAAAAAAAAACGTAAGGGGTACCACTGTCGTTTTTTTTTCGGGCCGAATTTTTGAGTTTCGATATCTCAGCTCTGGAAGGGGCTAGAGCCTCCATTTTTGCACTCAGGTCTAAGTCTCATGGCCCTCTATCAGAATTTGGGACGATTGGAGAAACTTAATTTTTCGCCCAAAAAAAAAAACGTAAGGGGTACCACTGTCGTTTTTTTTTTCGGGCCGAATTTTTGAGTTTCGATATCTCAGCTCTGGAAGGGGCTAGCGCCTCCATTTTTGCACTCAGGTCTAAGTCTCATGGCCCTCTATCAGAATTTGGGAAGATTGGAGAAACTTAATTTTTCGCCCCAAAAAAAAAACGACAGTGGTACCCCTTACGGTTTTTTTTGGGGGCGAAAAATTAAGTTTCTCCAATCTTCCCAAAACTCTGGATTCTGATAGAGGGTCATGAGACTTAGACCTGAGTGCAAAAATGGAGGCTCTAGCCCCTTCCAGAGCTGAGATATCGAAACTCAAAAATTCGGCCCGAAAAAAAAAAACGACAGTGGTACCCCTTACGTTTTTTTTTTGGGCGAAAAATTAAGTTTCTCCAATCTTCCCAAATTCTGATAGAGGGCCATGAGACTTAGACCTGAGTGCAAAAATGGAGGCTCTAGCCCCTTCCAGAGCTGAGATATCGAAACTCAAAAATTCGGCCCGAAAAAAAAACGACAGTGGTACCCCTTACGTTTTTTTTTTTGGGCGAAAAATTAAGTTTCTCCAATCTTCCCAAATTCTGATAGAGGGCCATGAGACTTAGACCTGAGTGCAAAAATGGAGGCTCTAGCCCCTTCCAGAGCTGAGATATCGAAACTCAAAAATTCGGCCCGAAAAAAAAACGACAGTGGTACCCCTTACGTTTTTTTTTTTGGGCGAAAAATTAAGTTTCTCCAATCTTCCCAAATTCTGATAGAGGGCCATGAGACTTAGACCTGAGTGCAAAAATGGTGGCTCTAGCCCCTTCCAGAGCTGAGATATCGAAACCAAAAAATTCTGCCCGAAAAAAAAACAACAGTGGTACCCCTTACGTTTTTTTTTTTGGGTGAAAAATTAAGTTTCTCCAATCTTCCCAAATTCTGATAGAGGGCCATGAGACTTAGACCTGAGTGCAAAAATGGAGGCTCTAGCCCCTTCCAGAGCTGAGATATCGAAACTCAAAAATTCGGCCCGAAAAAAAAACGACAGTGGTACCCCTTACGTTTTTTTTGGGGGGGTGAAAAATTAAGTTTCTCCAATCTTCCCAAATTCTGATAGAGGGCCATGAGACTTAGACCTGAGTGCAAAAATGGAGGCTCTAGCCCCTTCCAGAGCTGAGATATAGAAACTCAAAAATTCGGCCCAAAAAAAAAACGACAGTGGTACCCCTTACGTTTTTTTTAGGGGGCGAAAAATTAAGTTTCTCCAATCTTCCCAAAACTCTGGATTCTGATAGAGGGCCATGATACTTAGACCTGAGTGCAAAAATGGAGGCTCTAGCCCCTTCCAGAGCTGAGATATCGAAACTCAAAAATTTGGCCCGAAAAAAAAACGACAGTGGTACCCCTTACGTTTTTTTTTTGGGGTGAAAAATTAAGTTTCTCCAATCTTCCCAAATTCTGATAGAGGGCCATGAGACTTAGACCTGAGTGAAAAAATGGAGGCTCTAGCCCCTTCCAGAGCTGAGATATCGAAACTCAAAAATTCGGCCCAAAAAAAAAAACGTAAGGGGTACCACTGTCGTTTTTTTTTTCGGGCCGAATTTTTGAGTTTCGATATCTCAGCTCTGGAATGGGCTAGAGCCTCCATTTTTGCACTCAGGTCTAAGTCTCATGGCCCTCTATCAGAATTTGGTAAGATTGGAGAAACTTAATTTTTCGCCCAAAAAAAAAAACGTAAGGGGTTCCACTGTCGTTTTTTTTTCGGGCCGAATTTTTGAGTTTCGATATCTCAGCTCTGGAAGGGGCTAGAGCCTCCATTTTTGCACTCAGGTCTAAGTCTCATGGCCCTCTATCAGAATTTGGGACGATTGGAGAAACTTAATTTTTCGCCCAAAAAAAAAACGTAAGGGGTACCACTGTCGTTTTTTTTTTCGGGCCGAATTTTTGAGTTTCGATATCTCAGCTCTGGAAGGGGCTAGAGCCTCCATTTTTGCACTCAGGTCTAAGTCTCATGGCCCTCTATCAGAATTTGGGAAGATTGGAGAAACTTAATTTTTTGCCCAAAAAAAAAACGTAAGGGGTACCACTGTCGTTTTTTTTTTTCGGGCCGAATTTTTGAGTTTCGATATCTCAGCTCTGGAAGGGGCTAGAGCCTCCATTTTTGCACTCAGGTCTAAGTCTCATGGCCCTCTATCAGAATTTGGGGAGATTGGAGAAACTTAATTTTTCGCCCAAAAAAAAAAACGTAAGGGGTACCACTGTCGTTTTTTTTTTTCGGGCCGAATTTTTGAGTTTTGATATCTCAGCTCTGGAAGGGCTAGAGCCTCCATTTTTGCACTCAGGTCTAAGTCTCATGGCCCTCTATCAGAATTTGGGACGATTGGAGAAACTTAATTTTTCGCCCAAAAAAAAAACGTAAGGGGTACCACTGCCGTTTTTTTTTTCAGGGCCGAATTTTTGAGTTTCGATATCTCAGCTCTGGAAGGGGCTAGAGCCTCCATTTTTGCACTCAGGTCTAAGTCTCGTGGCCCTCTATCAGAATTTGGGAAGATTGGAGAAACTTAATTTTTCGCCCAAAAAAAAAACCGACAGTGGTACCCCTTACGTTTTTTTTGGGGGGCGAAAAATTAAGTTTCTCCAATCTTCCCAAAACTCTGGATTCTGATAGAGGGCCATGAGACTTAGACCTGAGTGCAAAAATGGAGGCTCTAGCCCCTTCCAGAGCTGAGATATCGAAACTCAAAAATTTGGCCCGAAAAAAAAACGACAGTGGTACCCCTTACGTTTTTTTTGGGGCGAAAAATTAAGTTTCTCCAATCTTCCCAAATTTTGATAGAGGGCCATGAGACTTAGACCTGAGTGCAAAAATGGAGGCTCTAGCCCCTTCCAGAGCTGAGATATCGAAACTCAAAAATTCGTCCCAAAAAAAAACCGTAAGGGGTACCACTGTCGTTTTTTTTTTTCGGGACGAATTTTTGAGTTTCGATATCTCAGCTCTGGAATGGGCTAGAGCCTCCATTTTTGCACTCAGGTCTAAGTCTCATGGCCCTCTATCAGAATTTGGTAAGATTGGAGAAACTTAATTTTTCGCCCAAAAAAAAAAACGTAAGGGGTACCACTGTCGTTTTTTTTTCGGGCCGAATTTTTGAGTTTCGATATCTCAGCTCTGGAAGGGGCTAGAGCCTCCATTTTTGCACTCAGGTCTAAGTCTCATGGCCCTCTATCAGAATTTGGGACGATTGGAGAAACTTCATTTTTCGCCCAAAAAAAAAAAACGTAAGGGGTACCACTGTCGTTTTTTTTTCAGGGCCGAATTTTTGAGTTTCGATATCTCAGCTCTGGAAGGGGCTAGAGCCTCCATTTTTGCACTCAGGTCTAAGTCTCATGGCCCTCTATCAGAATTTGGGAAGATTGGAGAAACTTAATTTTTCGCCCAAAAAAAAAAACGTAAGGGGTGCCACTGTCGTTTTTTTTTGGGCCGAATTTTTGAGTTTCGATATCTCAGCTCTGGAAGGGGCTAGAGCCTCCATTTTTGCACTCAGATCTAAGTCTCATGGCCCTCTATCAGAATTTGGGAAGATTGGAGAAACTTAATTTTTCGCCCAAAAAAAAACGTAAGGGGTACCACTGTCGTTTTTTTTTCGGGCCGAATTTTTGAGTTTCGATATCTCAGCTCTGGAAGGGGCTAGAGCCTCCATTTTTGCACTCAGGTCTAAGTCTCATGGCCCTCTATCAGAATTTGGTAAGATTGAAGAAACTTAATTTTTCGCCCAAAAAAAAAAACGTAAGGGGTACCACTGTCGTTTTTTTTTCGGGCCGAATTTTTGAGTTTCGATATCTCAGCTCTGGAAGGGGCTAGAGCCTCCATTTTTGCACTCAGGTCTAAGTCTCATGGCCCTCTATCAGAATTTGGGACGATTGGAGAAACTTAATTTTTCGCCCAAAAAAAAAAAACGTAAGGGGTACCACTGTCGTTTTTTTTTCGGGCCGAATTTTTGAGTTTCGATATCTCAGCTCTGGAAGGGGCTAGAGCCTCCATTTTTGCACTCAGATCTAAGTCTCATGGCCCTCTATCAGAATTTGGGAAGATTGGAGAAACTTAATTTTTCGCCCAAAAAAAAAAACGTAAGGGGTACCACTGTCGTTTTTTTTTTCGGGCCGAATTTTTGAGTTTCGATATCTCAGCTCTGGAAGGGGCTAGAGCCTCCATTTTTGCACTCAGGTCTAAGTGTCATGGCCCTCTATCAGAATTTGGGAAGATTGGAGAAACTTAATTTTTTGCCCAAAAAAAAAACGTAAGGGGTACCACTGTCGTTTTTTTTTTCGGGCCGAATTTTTGAGTTTCGATATCTCAGCTCTGGATGGGGCTAGAGCCTCCATTTTTGCACTCAGGTCTAAGTCTCATGGCCCTCTATCAGAATTTGGGAAGATTGGAGAAACTTAATTTTTCGCCCAAAAAAAAAACGTAAGGGGTACCACTGTCGTTTTTTTTTCGGGCCGAATTTTTGAGTTTCGATATCTCAGCTCTGGAAGGGGCTAGAGCCTCCATTTTTGCACTCAGGTCTAAGTCTCATGGCCCTCTATCAGAATTTGGTAAGATTGGAGAAACTTAATTTTTCGCCCAAAAAAAAACGTAAGGGGTACCACTGTCGTTTTTTTTTCGGGCCGAATTTTTGAGTTTCGATATCTCAGCTCTGGAAGGGGCTAGAGCCTCCATTTTTGCACTCAGGTCTAAGTCTCATGGCCCTCTATCAGAATTTGGGAAGATTGGAGAAACTTAATTTTTCGCCCAAAAAAAAAAACGTAAGGGGTACCACTGTCGTTTTTTTTTTCGGGCCGAATTTTTGAGTTTCGATATCTCAGCTCTGGAAGGGGCTAGAGCCTCCATTTTTGCACTCAGATCTAAGTCTCATGGCCCTCTATCAGAATTTGGGAAGATTGGAGAAACTTAATTTTTCGCCCAAAAAAAAAAACGTAAGGGGTACCACTGTCGTTTTTTTTTCGGGCCGAATTTTTGAGTTTCGATATCTCAGCTCTGGAAGGGGCTAGAGCCTCCATTTTTGCACTCAGATCTAAGTCTCATGGCCCTCTATCAGAATTTGGGAAGATTGGAGAAACTTAATTTTTCGCCCAAAAAAAAAAAACGTAAGGGGTACCACTGTCGTTTTTTTTTGGGGCCGAATTTTTGAGTTTCGATATCTCAGCTCTGGAAGGGGCTAGAGCCTCCATTTTTGCACTCAGGTCTAAGTCTCATGGCCCTCTATCAGAATTTGGTAAGATTGGAGAAACTTAATTTTTCGCCCAAAAAAAAACGTAAGGGGTACCACTGTCGTTTTTTTTTTGGGGCGAAAAATTAAGTTTCTCCAAACTTCCCAAATTATGATAGAGGGCCATGAGACTTAGACCTGAGTGCAAAAATGGAGGCTCTAGCCCCTTCCAGAGCTGAGATATCGAAACTCAAAAATTCGGCCCGAAAAAAAAAACGACAGTGGTACCCCTTACGTTTTTTTTTTGGGCGAAAAATTAAGTTTCTCCAATCTTCCCAAATTCTGATAGAGGGCCATGAGACTTAGACCTGAGTGCAAAAATGGAGGCTCTAGCCCCTTCCAGAGCTGAGATATCGAAACTCAAAAATTCGGCCCGAAAAAAAAACGACAGTGGTACCCCTTACGTTTTTTTTGGGGGGGTGAAAAATTAAGTTTCTCCAATCTTCCCAAATTCTGATAGAGGGCCATGAGACTTAGACCTGAGTGCAAAAATGGAGGCTCTAGCCCCTTCCAGAGCTGAGATATCGAAACTCAAAAATTCGGCCCAAAAAAAAACGACAGTGGTACCCCTTACGTTTTTTTTTTGGGTGAAAAATTAAGTTTCTCCAATCTTCCCAAATTCTGATAGAGGGCCATGAGACTTAGACCTGAGTGCAAAAATGGAGGCTCTAGCCCCTTCCAGGGCTGAGATATCAAAATTCAAAAATTCGGCCCGAAAAAAAAACGACAGTGGTACCCCTTACGTTTTTTTTGGGGGGCGAAAAATTAAGTTTCTCCAATCTTCCCAAAACTCTGGATTCTGATAGAGGGCCATGAGACTTAGACCTGAGTGCAAAAATGGAGGCTCTAGCCCCTTCCAGAGCTGAGATATCTAAACTCAAAAATTTGGCCCGAAAAAAAAACGACAGTGGTACCCCTTACGTTTTTTTGGGGGGGGCGAAAAATTACGTTTCTCCAATCTTCCCAAATTCTGATAGAGGGCCATGAGACTTAGACCTGAGTGCAAAAATGGAGGCTCTAGCCCCTTCCAGAGCTGAGATATAGAAACTCAAAAATTCGGCCCGAAAAAAAAACGACAGTGGTACCCCTTACGTTTTTTTTTGGGGGCGAAAAATTAATTTTCTCCAATCTTCCCAAAACTCTGGATTCTGATAGAGGGCCATGAGACTTAGACCTGAGTGCAAAAATGGAGGCTCTAGCCCCTTCCAGAGCTGAGATATCGAAACTCAAAAATTTGGCCCGAAAAAAAAACGACAGTGGTACCCCTTACGTTTTTTTTTGGGGCGAAAAATTAAGTTTCTCCAATCTTCCCAAATTCTGATAGAGGGCCATGAGACTTAGACCTGAGTGCAAAAATGGAGGCTCTAGCCCCTTCCAGAGCTGAGATATCGAAACTCAAAAATTCGGCCCAAAAAAAAACCGTAAGGGGTACCACTGTCGTTTTTTTTTTCGGGCCGAATTTTTGAGTTTCGATATCTCAGCTCTGGAATGGGCTAGAGCCTCCATTTTTGCACTCAGGTCTAAGTCTCATGGCCCTCTA
Organism: Pimephales promelas; assembly: GCF_988280905.1. Lineage (NCBI taxonomy): Eukaryota > Metazoa > Chordata > Actinopteri > Cypriniformes > Leuciscidae > Pimephales > Pimephales promelas. The sequence goes on from NC_142784.1 coordinate 11,033,850, forward strand.
TCAGAATTTGGTAAGATTGGAGAAACTTAATTTTTCGCCCAAAAAAAAACCCGTAAGGGGTACCACTGTCGTTTTTTTTTTCGGGCCGAATTTTTGAGTTTCGATATCTCAGCTCTGGAAGGGGCTAGAGCCTCCATTTTTGCACTCAGGTCTAAGTCTCATGGCCCTCTATCAGAATTTGGGACGATTGGAGAAACTTAATTTTTCGCCCAAAAAAAAAAACGTAAGGGGTACCACTGTCGTTTTTTTTTCAGGGCCGAATTTTTGAGTTTCGATATCTCAGCTCTGGAAGGGGCTAGAGCCTCCATTTTTGCACTCAGGTCTAAGTCTCATGGCCCTCTATCAGAATTTGGGAAGATTGGAGAAACTTAATTTTTCGCCCAAAAAAAAAAACGTAAGGGGTACCACTGTCGTTTTTTTTTGGGCCGAATTTTTGAGTTTCGATATCTCAGCTCTGGAAGGGGCTAGAGCCTCCATTTTTGCACTCAGATCTAAGTCTCATGGCCCTCTATCAGAATTTGGGAAGATTGGAGAAACTTAATTTTTCGCCCAAAAAAAAAACGTAAGGGGTACCACTGTCGTTTTTTTTTCGGGCCGAATTTTTGAGTTTCGATATCTCAGCTCTGGAAGGGGCTAGAGCCTCCATTTTTGCACTCAGGTCTAAGTCTCATGGCCCCTTTATCAGAATTTGGGAAGATTGGAGAAACTTAATTTTTCGCCCAAAAAAAAAACGTAAAGGGTACCACTGTCGTTTTTTTTTTCGGGCCGAATTTTTGAGTTTCGATATCTCAGCTCTGGAAGGGGCTAGAGCCTCCATTTTTGCACTCAGGTCTAATTCTCATGGCCCTCTATCAGAATTTGGTAAGATTGAAGAAACTTAATTTTTCGCCCAAAAAAAAAAACGTAAGGGGTACCACTGTCGTTTTTTTTTCGGGCCGAATTTTTGAGTTTCGATATCTCAGCTCTGGAAGGGACTAGAGCCTCCATTTTTGCACTCAGGTCTAAGCCTCATGGCCCTCTATCAGAATTTGGGACGATTGGAGAAACTTAATTTTTCGCCCAAAAAAAAAAACGTAAGGGGTACCACTGTCGTTTTTTTTTCGGGCCGAATTTTTGAGTTTCGATATCTCAGCTCTGGAAGGGGCTAGAGCCTCCATTTTTGCACTCAGATCTAAGTCTCATGGCCCTCTATCAGAATTTGGGAAGATTGGAGAAACTTAATTTTTTGCCCAAAAAAAAAAACGTAAGGGGTACCACTGTCGTTTTTTTTTTCGGGCCGAATTTTTGAGTTTCGATATCTCAGCTCTGGAAGGGGCTAGAGCCTCCATTTTTGCACTCAGGTCTAAGTCTCATGGCCCTCTATCAGAATTTGGGAAGATTGGAGAAACTTAATTTTTCGCCCAAAAAAAAAACGTAAGGGGTACCACTGTCGTTTTTTTTTCGGGCCGAATTTTTGAGTTTCGATATCTCAGCTCTGGAAGGGGCTAGAGCCTCCATTTTTGCACTCAGGTCTAAGTCTCATGGCCCTCTATCAGAATTTGGGAAGATTGGAGAAACTTCATTTTTTGCCCAAAAAAAAAAACGTAAGGGGTACCACTGTCGTTTTTTTTTTCGGGCCGAATTTTTGAGTTTCGATATCTCAGCTCTGGAAGGGTCTAGAGCCTCCATTTTTGCACTCAGGTCTAAGTCTCATGGCCCTCTATCAGAATTTGGTAAGATTGGAGAAACTTAATTTTTCGCCCAAAAAAAAAACGTAAGGGGTACCACTGTCGTTTTTTTTTTTTTTGGGCGAAAAATTAAGTTTCTCCAAACTTCCCAAATTATGATAGAGGGCCATGAGACTTAGACCTGAGTGCAAAAATGGAGGCTCTAGCCCCTTCCAGAGCTGAGATATCGAAACTCAAAAATTCGGCCCGAAAAAAAAACGACAGTGGTACCCCTTACGTTTTTTTTGAGGGGGGCGAAAAATTAAGTTTCTCCAATCTTCCCAAATTCTGATAGAGGGCCATGAGACTTAGACCTGAGTGCAAAAATGGAGGCTCTAGCCCCTTCCAGAGCTGAGATATCGAAACTCAAAAATTCGGCCCAAAAAAAACGACAGTGGTACCCCTTACGTTTTTTTTTTTGGGTGAAAAATTAAGTTTCTCCAATCTTACCAAATTCTGATAGAGGGCCATGAGACTTAGACCTGAGTGCAAAAATGGAGGCTCTAGCCCCTTCCAGAGCTGAGATATCAAAACTCAAAAATTCGGCCCGAAAAAAAAAACGACAGTGGTACCCCTTACGTTTTTTTTGGGGGGCGAAAAATTAAGTTTCTCCAATCTTCCCAAAACTCTGGATTCTGATAGAGGGCCATGAGACTTAGACCTGAGTGCAAAAATGGAGGCTCTAGCCCCTTCCAGAGCTGAGATATCGAAACTCAAAAATTTGGCCCGAAAAAAAAACGACAGTGGTACCCCTTACGTTTTTTTTGGGGGTGAAAAATTAAGTTTCTCCAATCTTCCCAAATTCTGATAGAGGGCCATGAGACTTAGACCTGAGTGCAAAAATGGAGGCTCTAGCCCCTTCCAGAGCTGAGATATCGAAACTCAAAAATTCGGCCCAAAAAAAAAAACGTAAGGGGTACCACTGTCGTTTTTTTTTTCGGGCCGAATTTTTGAGTTTCGATATCTCAGCTCTGGAATGGGCTAGAGCCTCCATTTTTGCACTCAGGTCTAAGTCTCATGGCCCTCTATCAGAATTTGGTAAGATTGGAGAAACTTAATTTTTCGCCCAAAAAAAAAAACGTAAGGGGTTCCACTGTCGTTTTTTTTTCGGGCCGAATTTTTGAGTTTCGATATCTCAGCTCTGAAAGGGGCTAGAGCCTCCATTTTTGCACTCAGGTCTAAGTCTCATGGCCCTCTATCAGAATTTGGGACGATTGGAGAAACTTAATTTTTCGCCCAAAAAAAAAAAACGTAAGGGGTACCACTGTCGTTTTTTTTTTCGGGCCGAATTTTTGAGTTTCGATATCTCAGCTCTGGAAGGGGCTAGAGCCTCCATTTTTGCACTCAGGTCTAAGTCTCATGGCCCTCTATCAGAATTTGGGAAGATTGGAGAAACTTAATTTTTTGCCCAAAAAAAAAACGTAAGGGGTACCACTGTCGTTTTTTTTTTCGGGACGAATTTTTGAGTTTCGATATCTCAGCTCTGGAATGGGCTAGAGCCTCCATTTTTGCACTCAGGTCTAAGTCTCATGGCCCTCTATCAGAATTTGGTAAGATTGGAGAAACTTAATTTTTCGCCCAAAAAAAAAAACGTAAGGGGTACCACTGTCGTTTTTTTTTCGGGCCGAATTTTTGAGTTTCGATATCTCAGCTCTGGAAGGGGCTAGAGCCTCCATTTTTGCACTCAGGTCTAAGTCTCATGGCCCTCTATCAGAATTTGGGACGATTGGAGAAACTTAATTTTTCGCCCAAAAAAAAAAACGTAAGGGGTACCACTGTCGTTTTTTTTTCAGGGCCGAATTTTTGAGTTTCGATATCTCAGCTCTGGAAGGGGCTAGAGCCTCCATTTTTGCACTCAGGTCTAAGTCTCATGGCCCTCTATCAGAATTTGGGAAGATTGGAGAAACTTAATTTTTCGCCCAAAAAAAAAACGTAAGGGGTACCACTGTCGTTTTTTTTTGGGCCGAATTTTTGAGTTTCGATATCTCAGCTCTGGAAGGGGCTAGAGCCTCCATTTTTGCACTCAGATCTAAGTCTCATGGCCCTCTATCAGAATTTGGGAAGATTGGAGAAACTTAATTTTTCGCCCAAAAAAAAACGTAAGGGGTACCACTGTCGTTTTTTTTTTCGGGCCGAATTTTTGAGTTTCGATATCTCAGCTCTTGAAGGGGCTAGAGCCTCCATTTTTGCACTCAGGTCTAAGTCTCATGGCCCTCTATCAGAATTTGGGAAGATTGGAGAAACTTAATTTTTCGCCCAAAAAAAAAACGTAAGGGGTACCACTGTCGTTTTTTTTTTCGGGCCGAATTTTTGAGTTTCGATATCTCAGCTCTGGAAGGGGCTAGAGCCTCCATTTTTGCACTCAGGTCTAAGTCTCATGGCCCTCTATCAGAATTTGGTAAGATTGAAGAAACTTAATTTTTCGCCCAAAAAAAAAACGTAAGGGGTACCACTGTCGTTTTTTTTTCGGGCCGAATTTTTGAGTTTCGATATCTCAGCTCTGGAAGGGGCTAGAGCCTCCATTTTTGCACTCAGGTCTAAGTCTCATGGCCCTCTATCAGAATTTGGGACGATTGGAGAAACTTAATTTTTCGCCCAAAAAAAAAAAACGTAAGGGGTACCACTGTCGTTTTTTTTTCGGGCCGAATTTTTGAGTTTCGATATCTCAGCTCTGGAAGGGGCTAGAGCCTCCATTTTTGCACTCAGATCTAAGTCTCATGGCCCTCTATCAGAATTTGGGAAGATTGGAGAAACTTAATTTTTCGCCCAAAAAAAAAAACGTAAGGGGTACCACTGTCGTTTTTTTTTCGGGCCGAATTTTTGAGTTTCGATATCTCAGCTCTGGAAGGGGCTAGAGCCTCCATTTTTGCACTCAGGTCTAAGTGTCATGGCCCTCTATCAGAATTTGGGAAGATTGGAGAAACTTAATTTTTTGCCCAAAAAAAAAACGTAAGGGGTACCACTGTCGTTTTTTTTTTCGGGCCGAATTTTTGAGTTTCGATATCTCAGCTCTGGATGGGGCTAGAGCCTCCATTTTTGCACTCAGGTCTAAGTCTCATGGCCCTCTATCAGAATTTGGGAAGATTGGAGAAACTTAATTTTTCGCCCAAAAAAAAACGTAAGGGGTACCACTGTCGTTTTTTTTTCGGGCCGAATTTTTGAGTTTCGATATCTCAGCTCTGGAAGGGGCTAGAGCCTCCATTTTTGCACTCAGGTCTAAGTCTCATGGCCCTCTATCAGAATTTGGTAAGATTGGAGAAACTTAATTTTTCGCCCAAAAAAAAAACGTAAGGGGTACCACTGTCGTTTTTTTTTCGGGCCGAATTTTTGAGTTTCGATATCTCAGCTCTGGAAGGGGCTAGAGCCTCCATTTTTGCACTCAGGTCTAAGTCTCATGGCCCTCTATCAGAATTTGGGAAGATTGGAGAAACTTAATTTTTCGCCCCAAAAAAAAAACGTAAGGGGTACCACTGTCGTTTTTTTTTTCGGGCCGAATTTTTGAGTTTCGATATCTCAGCTCTGGAAGGGGCTAGAGCCTCCATTTTTGCACTCAGATCTAAGTCTCATGGCCCTCTATCAGAATTTGGGAAGATTGGAGAAACTTAATTTTTCGCCCAAAAAAAAAAAACGTAAGGGGTACCACTGTCGTTTTTTTTTCGGGCCGAATTTTTGAGTTTCGATATCTCAGCTCTGGAAGGGGCTAGAGCCTCCATTTTTGCACTCAGATCTAAGTCTCATGGCCCTCTATCAGAATTTGGGAAGATTGGAGAAACTTAATTTTTCGCCCAAAAAAAAAAAACGTAAGGGGTACCACTGTCGTTTTTTTTTGGGGCCGAATTTTTGAGTTTCGATATCTCAGCTCTGGAAGGGGCTAGAGCCTCCATTTTTGCACTCAGGTCTAAGTCTCATGGCCCTCTATCAGAATTTGGTAAGATTGGAGAAACTTAATTTTTCGCCCAAAAAAAAACGTAAGGGGTACCACTGTCGTTTTTTTTTTTGGGCGAAAAATTAAGTTTCTCCAAACTTCCCAAATTATGATAGAGGGCCATGAGACTTAGACCTGAGTGCAAAAATGGAGGCTCTAGCCCCTTCCAGAGCTGAGATATCGAAACTCAAAAATTCGGCCCGAAAAAAAAAACGACAGTGGTACCCCTTACGTTTTTTTTTTGGGCGAAAAATTAAGTTTCTCCAATCTTCCCAAATTCTGATAGAGGGCCATGAGACTTAGACCTGAGTGCAAAAATGGAGGCTCTAGCCCCTTCCAGAGCTGAGATATCGAAACTCAAAAATTCGGCCCGAAAAAAAAACGACAGTGGTACCCCTTACGTTTTTTTTGGGGGGGTGAAAAATTAAGTTTCTCCAATCTTCCCAAATTCTGATAGAGGGCCATTAAACTTAGACCTGAGTGCAAAAATGGAGGCTCTAGCCCCTTCCAGAGCTGAGATATCGAAACTCAAAAATTCGGCCCAAAAAAAAACGACAGTGGTACCCCTTACGTTTTTTTTTTTGGGTGAAAAATTAAGTTTATCCAATCTTCCCAAATTCTGATAGAGGGCCATGAGACTTAGACCTGAGTGCAAAAATGGAGGCTCTAGCCCCTTCCAGGGCTGAGATATCAAAATTCAAAAATTCGGCCCGAAAAAAAAACGACAGTGGTACCCCTTACGTTTTTTTTGGGGGGCGAAAAATTAAGTTTCTCCAATCTTCCCAAAACTCTGGATTCTGATAGAGGGCCATGAGACTTAGACCTGAGTGCAAAAATGGAGGCTCTAGCCCCTTCCAGAGCTGAGATATCTAAACTCAAAAATTTGGCCCGAAAAAAAACCGACAGTGGTACCCCTTACGTTTTTTTTTGGGGGGCGAAAAATTACGTTTCTCCAATCTTCCCAAATTCTGATAGAGGGCCATGAGACTTAGACCTGAGTGCAAAAATGGAGGCTCTAGCCCCTTCCAGAGCTGAGATATAGAAACTCAAAAATTCGGCCCAAAAAAAAAAAACGTAAGGGGTACCACTGTCGTTTTTTTTTGGGGCCGAATTTTTGAGTTTCGATATCTCAGCTCTGGAAGGGGCTAGAGCCTCCATTTTTGCACTCAGGTCTAAGTCTCATGGCCCTCTATCAGAATTTGGGACGATTGGAGAAACTTAATTTTTCGCCCAAAAAAAAAAAACGTAAGGGGTACCACTGTCGTTTTTTTTTCGGGCCGAATTTTTGAGTTTCGATATCTCAGCTCTGGAAGGGGCTAGAGCCTCCATTTTTGCACTCAGATCTAAGTCTCATGGCCCTCTATCAGAATTTGGGAAGATTGGAGAAACTTAATTTTTCGCCCAAAAAAAAAACGTAAGGGGTACCACTGTCGTTTTTTTTTCGGGCCGAATTTTTGAGTTTCGATATCTCAGCTCTGGAAGGGGCTAGAGCCTCCATTTTTGCACTCAGGTCTAAGTGTCATGGCCCTCTATCAGAATTTGGGAAGATTGGAGAAACTTAATTTTTCGCCCAAAAAAAAAACGTAAGGGGTACCACTGTCGTTTTTTTTTCGGGCCGAATTTTTGAGTTTCGATATCTCAGCTCTGGAAGGGGCTAGAGCCTCCATTTTTGCACTCAGGTCTAAGTCTCATGGCCCTCTATCAGAATTTGGGAAGATTGGAGAAACTTAATTTTTCGCCCAAAAAAAAAACGTAAGGGGTACCACTGTCGTTTTTTTTTCGGGCCGAATTTTTGAGTTTCGATATCTCAGCTCTGGAAGGGGCTAGAGCCTCCATTTTTGCACTCAGGTCTAAGTCTCATGGCCCTCTATCAGAATTTGGGAAGATTGGAGAAACTTAATTTTTCGCCCCAAAAAAAAAACGTAAGGGGTACCACTGTCGTTTTTTTTTTCGGGCCGAATTTTTGAGTTTCGATATCTCAGCTCTGGAAGGGGCTAGAGCCTCCATTTTTGCACTCAGATCTAAGTCTCATGGCCCTCTATCAGAATTTGGGAAGATTGGAGAAACTTAATTTTTCGCCCAAAAAAAAAAAACGTAAGGGGTACCACTGTCGTTTTTTTTTCGGGCCGAATTTTTGAGTTTCGATATCTCAGCTCTGGAAGGGGCTAGAGCCTCCATTTTTGCACTCAGATCTAAGTCTCATGGCCCTCTATCAGAATTTGGGAAGATTGGAGAAACTTAATTTTTCGCCCAAAAAAAAAAAACGTAAGGGGTACCACTGTCGTTTTTTTTTGGGGCCGAATTTTTGAGTTTCGATATCTCAGCTCTGGAAGGGGCTAGAGCCTCCATTTTTGCACTCAGGTCTAAGTCTCATGGCCCTCTATCAGAATTTGGTAAGATTGGAGAAACTTAATTTTTCGCCCAAAAAAAAACGTAAGGGGTACCACTGTCGTTTTTTTTTTTGGGCGAAAAATTAAGTTTCTCCAAACTTCCCAAATTATGATAGAGGGCCATGAGACTTAGACCTGAGTGCAAAAATGGAGGCTCTAGCCCCTTCCAGAGCTGAGATATCGAAACTCAAAAATTCGGCCCGAAAAAAAAAACGACAGTGGTACCCCTTACGTTTTTTTTTTGGGCGAAAAATTAAGTTTCTCCAATCTTCCCAAATTCTGATAGAGGGCCATGAGACTTAGACCTGAGTGCAAAAATGGAGGCTCTAGCCCCTTCCAGAGCTGAGATATCGAAACTCAAAAATTCGGCCCGAAAAAAAAACGACAGTGGTACCCCTTACGTTTTTTTTGGGGGGGTGAAAAATTAAGTTTCTCCAATCTTCCCAAATTCTGATAGAGGGCCATTAAACTTAGACCTGAGTGCAAAAATGGAGGCTCTAGCCCCTTCCAGAGCTGAGATATCGAAACTCAAAAATTCGGCCCAAAAAAAAACGACAGTGGTACCCCTTACGTTTTTTTTTTGGGTGAAAAATTAAGTTTATCCAATCTTCCCAAATTCTGATAGAGGGCCATGAGACTTAGACCTGAGTGCAAAAATGGAGGCTCTAGCCCCTTCCAGGGCTGAGATATCAAAATTCAAAAATTCGGCCCGAAAAAAAAACGACAGTGGTACCCCTTACGTTTTTTTTGGGGGGCGAAAAATTAAGTTTCTCCAATCTTCCCAAAACTCTGGATTCTGATAGAGGGCCATGAGACTTAGACCTGAGTGCAAAAATGGAGGCTCTAGCCCCTTCCAGAGCTGAGATATCTAAACTCAAAAATTTGGCCCGAAAAAAAAACGACAGTGGTACCCCTTACGTTTTTTTTTGGGGGGCGAAAAATTACGTTTCTCCAATCTTCCCAAATTCTGATAGAGGGCCATGAGACTTAGACCTGAGTGCAAAAATGGAGGCTCTAGCCCCTTCCAGAGCTGAGATATAGAAACTCAAAAATTCGGCCCGAAAAAAAAAACGTAAGGGGTACCACTGTCGTTTTTTTTTCGGGCCGAATTTTTGAGTTTCGATATCTCAGCTCTGGAAGGGGCTAGAGCCTCCATTTTTGCACTCAGATCTAAGTCTCATGGCCCTCTATCAGAATTTGGGAAGATTGGAGAAACTTAATTTTTCGCCCAAAAAAAAAAAACGTAAGGGGTACCACTGTCGTTTTTTTTTGGGGCCGAATTTTTGAGTTTCGATATCTCAGCTCTGGAAGGGGCTAGAGCCTCCATTTTTGCACTCAGGTCTAAGTCTCATGGCCCTCTATCATAATTTGGGAAGTTTGGAGAAACTTAATTTTTCGCCCCTTACGTTTTTTTTAATTTGGGAAGTTTGGAGAAACTTAATTTTTCACCCCTTACGGTTTTTTTTTGGGGCGAAAAATTAAGTTTCTCCAATCTTACCAAATTCTGATAGAGGGCCATGAGACTTAGACCTGAGTGCAAAAATGGAGGCTCTAGACCCTTCCAGAGCTGAGATATCGAAACTCAAAAATTCGGCCCGAAAAAAAAAACGACAGTGGTACCCCTTACGTTTTTTTTTTTTGGCAAAAAATGAAGTTTCTCCAATCTTCCCAAATTCTGATAGAGGGCCATGAGACTTAGACCTGAGTGCAAAAATGGAGGCTCTAGCCCCTTCCAGAGCTGAGATATCGAAACTCAAAAATTCGGCCCGAAAAAAAAACGACAGTGGTACCCCTTACGTTTTTTTTTTTGGGCGAAAAATTAAGTTTCTCCAATCTTCCCAAATTCTGATAGAGGGCCATGAGACTTAGATCTGAGTGCAAAAATGGAGGCTCTAGCCCCTTCCAGAGCTGAGATATCGAAACTCAAAAATTCGGCCCGAAAAAAAAACGACAGTGGTACCCCTTACGTTTTTTTTTTTTGGGCGAAAAATTAAGTTTCTCCAATCGTCCCAAATTCTGATAGAGGGCCATGAGACTTAGACCTGAGTGCAAAAATGGAGGCTCTAGCCCCTTCCAGAGCTGAGATATCGAAACTCAAAAATTCGGCCCAAAAAAAAAACGTAAGTACCACTGTCGTTTTTTTTTTCGGGCCGAATTTTTGAGTTTCGATATCTCAGCTCTGGAATGGGCTAGAGCCTCCATTTTTGCACTCAGGTCTAAGTCTCATGGCCCTCTATCAGAATTTGGTAAGATTGGAGAAACTTAATTTTTCGCCCAAAAAAAAAAAACGTAAGGGGTTCCACTGTCGTTTTTTTTTCGGGCCGAATTTTTGAGTTTCGATATCTCAGCTCTGGAAGGGGCTAGAGCCTCCATTTTTGCACTCAGGTCTAAGTCTCATGGCCCTCTATCAGAATTTGGGACGATTGGAGAAACTTAATTTTTCGCCCAAAAAAAAAAACGTAAGGGGTACCACTGTCGTTTTTTTTTTCGGGCCGAATTTTTGAGTTTCGATATCTCAGCTCTGGAAGGGGCTAGAGCCTCCATTTTTGCACTCAGGTCTAAGTCTCATGGCCCTCTATCAGAATTTGGGGAGATTGGAGAAACTTAATTTTTCGCCCAAAAAAAAAACGTAAGGGGTACCACTGTCGTTTTTTTTTCGGGCCGAATTTTTGAGTTTCGATATCTCAGCTCTGGAAGGGGCTAGAGCCTCCATTTTTGCACTCAGGTCTAAGTCTCATGGCCCTCTATCAGAATTTGGGACGATTGGAGAAACTTAATTTTTCGCCCAAAAAAAAAACGTAAGGGGTACCACTGTCGTTTTTTTTTCAGGGCCGAATTTTTGAGTTTCGATATCTCAGCTCTGGAAGGGGCTAGAGCCTCCATTTTTGCACTCAGGTCTAAGTCTCATGGCCCTCTATCAGAATTTGGGAAGATTGGAGAAACTTAATTTTTCGCCCAAAAAAAAAAAACGTAAGGGGTACCACTGTCGTTTTTTTTTCGGGCCGAATTTTTGAGTTTCGATATCTCAGCTCTGGAAGGGGCTAGAGCCTCAATTTTTGCACTCAGGTCTAAGTCTCATGGCCCTCTATCAGAATTTGGGACGATTGGAGAAACTTAATTTTTCGCCCAAAAAAAAAAAACGTAAGGGGTACCACTGTCGTTTTTTTTTCGGGCCGAATTTTTGAGTTTCGATATCTCAGCTCTGGAAGGGGCTAGAGCCTCCATTTTTGCACTCAGATCTAAGTCTCATGGCCCTCTATCAGAATTTGGGAAGATTGGAGAAACTTAATTTTTCGCCCAAAAAAAAAAACGTAAGGGGTACCACTGTCGTTTTTTTTTCGGGCCGAATTTTTGAGTTTCGATATCTCAGCTCTGGAAGGGGCTAGAGCCTCCATTTTTGCACTCAGGTCTAAGTCTCATGGCCCTCTATCAGAATTTGGGAAGATTGGAGAAACTTAATTTTTCGCCCAAAAAAAAAACGTAAGGGGTACCACTGTCGTTTTTTTTTCGGGCCGAATTTTTGAGTTTCGATATCTCAGCTGTGGAAGGGGCTAGAGCCTCCATTTTTGCACTCAGGTCTAAGTCTCATGGCCCTCTATCAGAATTTGGGACGATTGGAGAAACTTAATTTTTCGCCCAAAAAAAAAACGTAAGGGGTACCACTGTCGTTTTTTTTTTCAGGGCCGAATTTTTGAGTTTCGATATCTCAGCTCTGGAAGGGGCTAGAGCCTCCATTTTTGCACTCAGGTCTAAGTCTCATGGCCCTCTATCAGAATTTGGGAAGATTGGAGAAACTTAATTTTTCGCCCAAAAAAAAAAACGTAAGGGGTACCACTGTCGTTTTTTTTTCGGGCCGAATTTTTGAGTTTCGATATCTCAGCTCTGGAAGGGGCTAGAGCCTCAATTTTTGCA